>NW_024376507.1:0-49597 GCF_016808335.1 Panicum virgatum
ATTTTTCACAACAACGCACCCAATCCACCCCATTAGACCCTAAACTGATGTTTTGGTGCGTTTCATACTATTTGGGTGCATTCGGGGGTGTTTGGTTGCCTTACCAAACTCGGTGCAAACGGGCCGAACTAGTGCAAAAGTTCGTGCCACGAAGTCGCGTCGGAATTTTTTGCAACGAACGCACCGATCCACCCCATTGACCCTAAACTGACGTTTTGGTGCATTTCGTACTTTGGTGCATTCGGGACCGTTTGGTTGCCTTACGAAACTCGGCAAACGGGCCGAACTAGTGCAAAAGTTCGTGCCACGAAGTCGCGTCGGAATTTTTTCGCAACGAACGCACCCGATCCACCCATTGGACCCTAAACTAACATTTTGGTCGTTTCGTACTTTGGGTGCATTCGGGCTTGGTTGCCTTACGAAACTCGTGAAAAACGGGCCGAACTAGTGCAAAAGTTCGTGCCACGAAGTCGCGTGGAATTTTCGCAAAACGCAATCCACCCCATTAGACCCTAAACTGATGTTTTGGTGCGTTTCATACTATTTTGGGTGCATTCGGGCCGTTTGGTTGCCTTCGAAACTCGGTGCAAAACGGGCCGAACTAGTGCAAAAGTTCGTGAAAAAGTCGCGTCGGAATTTTTTCACAACGAACGCACCCGAATCCACCCCATTAGACCCTATAAACATTTTGGTGCGTTTCGTACTATTTGGGTGCATTCGGGACCGTTTGGTTGCCTTATGAAACTCGGTGCACAACGGGCCGAACTAGTGCAAAAGTTCGTGCCACGAAGTCGCGTCGGAATTTTTCGCAACGAACGCACCCGATCCACCCCATTGGACCCTAACTGATTTTGGTGCGTTTCGTACCATTGGGTGCATTCGGACCTTTGGTTGCCTTAAAACTCGGTGCAAAACGGGCCGAACTAGTGCAAAAGTTCGTGGCACGAAGTCGCGTCGGAATTTTTCACAACGAACCAACCCATCCACCCATTAGACCCTAAACTGACATTTTGGTGCGTTCGTACTATTTGGTGCATTCGGGACCGTTTGGTTGCCTTAAAACTCGGTGCAAAACGGGCCGAACTAGTGCAAAAGTTCGTGCCACGAAGTCGCGTGGATTTTTCGCAACGAACGCGCCACCCCATTAGACCCTAAACTGATTTTGGTGCGTTTCATTTTGGTGCATTCGGGACCGTTTGGTTGCCTTACGAAACTCGGTGCAAAACGGGCCGAACTAGTGCAAAAGTTCGTGCCACGAAGTCGTCGGAATTTTTCAACAAACACACCAACCACCCATTAGACCCTAAACTGACATTTTGGTGCGTTTCGTACTATTTGGGTGCATTCGGGACCGTTTGGTTGCCTTACGAAACTCGGTACAACGGGCAAAACTAGTACAAAAGTTCGTGCACGAAGTCGCGTCGGAATTTTTTGCAACGACACACCGATCCACCCCATTGGACCCTAAACTAACGTTTTGGTGCGTTTCGTACCATTTGGGTGCATTCGGGCTGTTTGGTTGCCTTACGAAACTCGGTGCAAACGGGCCGAACTAGTGCATATGTTCGTGCCACGAAGTCGCGTCAGAATTTACACACGAACGCACCCAATCCACCCCATTGGACTCTAAACTGACGTTTTTAAGCATTTGTACTATTTGGGTGCATTCGGGGCCGTTGGTTGCCTTACGAAACTCGGTGCAAAACGGGCCGAACTAGTGCATATTTTCGTCCCATAAAGTCACGTCGGAATTTTTGCAACGGACCGCACCCGATCCACCCCCATTAGACCCTAAACTGACGTTTTGGTGCATTCGTACTATTGGGTGCATTCAGGGCCGCTTGGTTGCCTACGAAACTCGGTGCAAAATGGGCCGAACTAGGCCAAAGTTCGTGCCAGATTGTCGCGTTGGAATTTTTTGCAACGAACGCACCCGATCCGCCCCATTAGACCCTAAACTGACATTTTGGTGCTTGTCGAACTATTGGGTGCATTACGGGACCGTTGTGTTTGCCTTTCGAAACTCGGTGCAAAACGGGCCGAACTAGTGCCAAAGTTTTGTGCCACATGAAGTCGCGTCGGAATTTTTCGCAACGAACGCACCCGATCCACCCCATTAGACCCTAAAATGACATTTTGGTGCGTTCATACTATTGGGTGCATCGGGACCATTTGGTTGCCTTATGAAACTAGGTTCCAAAACGGGCCGAACTAGTGCAAAAGTTCGTGCCGCGAAGTCGCATTGGAATTTTTCGCAACGAACGCACTCAAACCACCTCATTAGACCCTAAACTGACGTTTTAGGTGCATTTCGTACTATGTGGATGCATTCGGGACCGTTTGGTTTGCCTTTCGAAACTCGGTGCAAAACGGGCGAACTAGTGCAAAAGTTCGGGCCACGAAGTCGCGGTGGAATTTTTCGCAGCAAACGCACCCGAACCAACCCATTAGACCCTATACTGGCATTTTGGTGCGTTTCGTAGAATTTTGGTGTAGTCGGGACCGTTTGATTGCCCTTACGAAACTCGGTTATAACAACGGGCAAAACGAGTACAAAAGTTCGTGCCACGAAGTAGCGTCGGAATTTTTCGCAACAAACACACCCGATCCGCCCCATTGGACCCTAAACTAATGTTTTGGTGCGTTCGTACATTTGGGTGCATTCGGGACCTTTTGGTTGCCTTACGAATTCGGTCCAAAATGGGCCGAACTAGTGCAAAAGTTCGTGCCACGAGTTCGCGTCTGAATTTTTCACAACGAACACACCCGATCCACCCCATTGGACCCTAAACTGACATTTTGGTGTGCGTTTCGTACTATTTGGGTGCATTCGGGACCATTTGGTTTGCCTTATGAAACTCGGTGCAAAACGGGCCGAACTAGTGCAAAAGTTCGTGCCGCGAAGTCGCGTTGGAATTTTTGCAACGAACGCACCCGAACCACCCCATTAGACCCTATACTGGACATGTTGGTGCGTTTCGTACTCTTTGGGTGCATTCGGGACCGTTTGGTTGCCTAACGAAACTCGGTGAAAAACGGGCCGAACTAGTGCAAAAGTTCGTGCCACGAAGTCGCGTCGGAATTTTTCACAACGAACGCACCCAATCCACCCCATTAGACCCTAAACTGACGTTTTGGTGCATTTCATACTATTTGGTGCATTCGGGGCCGTTTGGTTGCCTTACGAAACTCGGTGCAAAATGGGCCAAACTAGTGCAAAAGTTCGTGCCATGAAGTCACGTCGGATTTTTTTTGCAACGAATGCACCGATCCACCCCATTAGACCCAAAACTAACGTTTTGGTGCATTTCGTACTATTTGGGTGCACTCAGGGCCGCTTGGTTGCCTTATGAAACTCGGTGCAAAACGGGCCGAACTAGTGCAAAAGTTCGTGCCATGAAGTCGCATTGGAATTTTTTCGCAACGAACGCACCCGATCCACCCCATTAGACCCTAAACTGACATTTTGGTGCGTTTCATACTATTTTGGTGCATTCGGGGCTGTTTGGTTGCCTTACTAAATCGGTGTACAACGGGCCGAACTAGTACAAAGTTCGTGCCACGAAGTCGCGTAGGAATTTTTGCAACGAACGCACCCGATCCACCCCATTGGACCCTAAACTGATGTTTGGTGCGTTTCGTTCCATTTTGGTGCATTCGGGACCTTTTGGTTGCCTTACGAAACTCGGTACACAACGGGCAAAACTAGTACAAAAGTTCGTGCCACGAAGTCGCATCGGAATTTTTCGTAACGAACACACCCGATCCACCCCATTGGACCGTAAACTAACATTTTGGTTCGTTTCGTACTATTTGGGTGCATTCGGGACCGTTTGGTTGCCTTATGAAACTCGGTGCAAAACGGGCCGAACTAGTTCAAAAGTTCGTGCCGCGAAGTCGCGTTGGAATTTTCGCAACGAACGCACTCAAACCACCTCATTAGACCCTAAACTGATGTTTTGGTGCGTTTCATACTATCTGGATGCATTCGGGGCCGTTTGGTTGCCTTTCGAAACTCGGTGCAAAACGGGCCGAACTAGTGCAAAAGTTCGTGAAACGAAGTCGCGTCGGAATTTTCACAACGAACGCTCCCAATCCACCCCGTTAGACCCTAAACTGACGTTTTGGTGCAATTTGTACTATTTGGGTGCATTCGGGGCTGTTTGGTTGCCTTACAAAACTCGATGCAAAACGGGCCAAACTAGTGCAAAAGTTTGTGCCACGAAGTCGAGTCGGAATTTTTCACAACGAACGCACCCGATCAACCCCATTAGACTCTAAACTGACATTTTGGTGCGTTTCGTACTATTTTGGTGCATTCGGGGATGTTTGGTTGCCTTACGAAACTCGGTGTACAGCGGGCCGAACTAGTACAAAAGTTCGTGCCACAAAGTCGCGTCGGCATTTTATGCAACGAACGCACCCTATCCACCCCATTGGACCCTAAACTGATGTTTTGGTTCGTTTCGTACCAATTGGGTGCATTCGGGACCTTTTTGTTGCCTTACGAAACTCGGTGCAAAACGGCCGAACTAGTGCAAAAGTTCGTGAAACGAAGTCGCGTCGGAATTTTTCACAACGAACGCTCCCAATCCACCCCATTAGACCCTAAACTGACGTTTTAGTGCATTTTGTACTATTTGGGTGCATTCGGGGCTGTATGGTAGCCTTACAAAACTCGATGCAAAACGGGCCAAATAGTAAAAGTGTGTGCCACGAAGTCGCATCGTAATTTTTCACAATGAACGCACCCGATCCAACCCATTAGACTCTAAACTGACATTTCGGTGCGTTTCATACTATTTGGGTGCATTCGGGACCGTTTGGTTGCATTATGAAACTAGGTGCAAAACGGGCCGAACTACTGCAAAAGTTCGTGCCACGAAGTCGCGTTGGAATTTTTTTGCAACGAATGCACCCGAACCACCCCATTAGACCCTATACTGACATTTTGGTGCGTTTCGTACCATTTGGGTGCATTCAAGATCGTTTGGTTGCCTTACGAAACTCGGTGTGAAAAACGGGCCGAACTAGTGCAAAAGTTCGTGCCACGAAGTCGCGTCGGAATTTTTCACAACGAACGCACCCAATCCACCCCATTAGACCCTAAACTGACGTTTTGGTGCATTTCATACTATTTGGTGCATTCGGGGCCGTTTGGTTGCCTTACGAAACTCGGTGCAAAACGGGCCAAACTAGTGCAAAACTTCGTGCCATGAAGTCACGTCGGATTTTTTTGCAACGAATGCACCGATCCACCCCATTAGACCCTAAACTAACGTTTTGGTGCATTTCATTCTATTTGGGTGCACTCAGGGCCGCTTGGTTGCCTTACGAAACTCGGTTTAAAACGGGCCGAACTAGTGCCAAAGTTTGTGCCAGGATGTCGCGTTGGAATTTTTCGCAACGAACACACCCGATTCACCCCATTGGACCCTAATATGACATTTTGGTGCGTGTCGAACTATTTGGGTGCATTCGGGACCTTTTGGTTGCCTTACGAAACTCGGTGCAAAACGGGCCGAACTAGTGCAAAAGTTCGTGCCATGAAGTCGCGTCGGAATTTTTCGCAACGAACGCACCCGATCCACCCCATTAGACCCTAAACTGACATTTTGGTGCGTTCCATACTATTTTGGTGCATTCGGGGCTGTTTGGTTGCCTTACTAAACTCGGTGTACAACGGGCCGAACTAGTACAAAAGTTCGTGCCACGAAGTCGCGTCGGAATTTTTTGCAAGGAACGCACCCGATCCACCCCATTGGACCCTAAACTGATGCTTTGGTGCGTTTCGTACCATTTGGGTGCATTCGAGACCTTTTGGTTGCCTTACGAAACTCGGTGCAAAACGGGCCGAACTAGTGCAAAAGTTCGTGGCACGAAGTCGCGTCGGAATTTTGCACAACGAACACACCCAATCCACCCCATCAGACCCTAAACAGACGTTTTGGTGCATTTCATACTATTTGGGTGCATTTGGGGCCGTTTGGTTGCCTTACGAAACTCGGTCCAAAACGGGCCGAACTAGTGCAAAAGTTCGTGCCATGAAGTCACGTCGGATTTTTTTTTCAACGAACGCACCCGATCCTCCGCATTAGACCCTAAACTAACATTTTGGTGCGTTTCGTACCATTTGGGTGCATTCGGGACCTCTTGGTTGCCTTACGAAACTCGGTGAAAAACGGGCCGAACTAGTGCAAAAGTTCGTGCCACGAAGTTGCGTCGGAATTTTTCACAACGAACGCACCCAATCCACCCCATTAGACCCTAAACTGACATTTTGGTGCATTTAATACTATTTGGGTGCATTCGGGACCGTTTGGTTGCATTATGAAACTCGGTGCAAAACGGGCCGAACTAGTGCAAAAGTTCGTGGCACGAAGTCCCATCGGAATTTTTCACAATGAACACACCCAATCCACCCCATCAGACCCGAAACTGACGTTTTGGTGCATTTCATACTATTTGGGTGCATTCGGGGCCGTTTGGTTTGCCTTACGAAACTCGGTGTAAAACGGGCCGAACTAGTGCAAAAGTTCGTGCCATGAAGTCACGTCGGATTTTTTTTTAAACGAACGCACCCGATCCTCCGCACTAGACCATAGACTAAGATTTTGGTGCTTTTCGTACCATTTGGGTGCATTCGGGACCTTTTGGTTGCCTTACGAAACTCGGTGAAAAACGGGCCGAACTAGTGCAAAAGTTCGTGCCACGAAGTCGCTTCCGAATTTTTCACAACGAACGCACCCGATCCACCCCATTAGACCCTAAACTGACATTTTGGTGCGTTTCGTACTATTTTAGTGCATTCGGGGCCGTTTGGTTGCCTAACCAAACTCGGTGTACAACGGGCCGATCTAGTACAAAAGTTCGTGCCTCGAAGTCGCGTCGGAATTTTTCGCAACGAACGCACCCGATCCACCCCATTGGACCCTAAACTAACGTTTTGGTGCGTTTCGTACCATTTGGGTGCATTCGGGACCTTTTGGTTGCCTTACGAAACTCGGTGCAAAACGGGCCGAACTAGTGCATATGTTCGTGCCACGAAGTCGCGTCAGAATTTTTCACAACAAACGCACCCAATCCACCCCATTGGACCCTAAACTGATGTTTTGGTGCGTTTCGTTCCATTTTGGTGCATTCGGGACCTTTTGGTTGCCTTACGAAACTCGGTACACAACGGGCAAAACTAGTACAAAAGTTCGTGCCACGATGTCGCATCGGAATTTTTCGTAACGAACGCACCCGATCCACCCCATTGGACCGTAAACTAACATTTTGGTTCATTTCGTACTATTTGGGTGCATTCGGGACCGTTTGGTTGCCTTATGAAACTCGGTGCAAAACGGGCCGAACTAGTGCAAAAGTTCGTGCCGCGAAGTCGCGTTGGAATTTTTCGCAACGAACGCACTCAAACCACCTCATTAGACCCTAAACTGATGTTTTGGTGCGTTTCATACTATCTGGATGCATTCGGGGCCGTTTGGTTGCCTTTCGAAACTCGGTGCAAAACGGGCCGAACTAGTGCAAAAGTTCGTGAAACGAAGTCGCGTCGGAATTTTTCACAACGAACGCTCCCAATCCACCCCATTAGACCCTAAACTGACGTTTTGGTGCATTTTGTACTATTTGGGTGCATTCGGGGCTGTTTGGTTGCCTTGCAAAACTCGATGCAAAACGGGCCAAACTAGTGCAAAAGTTTGTGCCACGAAGTCGCGTCGGAATTTTTCACAACGAACGCACCCGATCGACCCCATTAGACTCTAAACTGACATTTTGGTGCGTTTCGTACTATTTTGGTGCATTCGGGGCTGTTTGGTTGCCTTACGAAACTCGGTGTACAGCGGGCCGAACTAGTACAAAAGTTCGTGCCACAAAGTCGCGTCGGCATTTTTTGCAACGAACGCACCCTATCCACCCCATTGGACCCTAAACTGATGTTTTGGTTCGTTTCGTACCAATTGGGTGCATTCGGGACCTTTTTGTTGCCTTACGAAACTCGGTGCAAAACGGGCCGAACTAGTGCAAAAATTCGTGAAACGAAGTCGCGTCGGAATTTTTCACAACGAACGCTCCCAATCCACCCCATTAGACCCTAAACTGACGTTTTAGTGCATTTTGTATTATTTGGGTGCATTCGGGGCTGTATGGTAGCCTTACAAAACTCGATGCAAAACGGGCCAAATAGCAAAAGTGTGTGCCACGAAGTCGCATCGTAATTTTTCACAATGAACGCACCCGATCCAACCCATTAGACTCTAAACTGACATTTCGGTGCGTTTCATACTATTTGGGTGCATTCGGGACCGTTTGGTTGCATTATGAAACTAGGTGCAAAACGGGCCGAACTACTGCAAAAGTTCGTGCCACGAAGTCGCGTTGGAATTTTTTGCAACGAACGCACCCGAACCACCCCATTAGACCCTATACTGACATTTTGATGCGTTTCGTACCATTTGGGTGCATTCAAGACCGTTTGGTTGCCTTACGAAACTTGGTGAAAAACGGGCCGAACTAGTGCAAAAGTTCGTGCCACGAAGTCGCGTCGGAATTTTTCACAACGAACGCACCCAATCCACCCCATTAGACCCTAAACTGACGTTTTGGTGCATTTCATACTATTTGGTGCATTCGGGGCCGTTTGGTTGCCTTACGAAACTCGGTGCAAAACGGGCCAAACTAGTGCAAAACTTCGTGCCATGAAGTCACGTCGGATTTTTTTTGCAACGAATGCACCGATCCACCCCATTAGACCCTAAACTAACGTTTTGGTGCATTTCATACTATTTGGGTGCACTCAGGGCCGCTTGGTTGCCTTACGAAACTCGGTGTAAAACGGGCCGAACTAGTGCCAAAGTTTGTGCCAGGATGTCGCGGTGCAATTTTTCGCAACGAACACACCCGATCCACCCCATTGGACCCTAATATGACATTTTGGTGCGTGTCGAACTATTTGGGTGCATTCGGGACCTTTTGGTTGCCTTACGAAACTCGGTGCAAAACGGGCCGAACTAGTGCAAAAGTTCGTGCCATGAAGTCGCGTCGGAATTTTTCGCAACGAACGCACCCGATCCACCCCATTAGACCCTAAACTGACATTTTGGTGCGTTCCATACTATTTTGGTGCATTCGGGGCTGTTTGGTTGCCTTACTAAACTCGGTGTACAATGGGCCGAACTAGTACAAAAGTTCGTGCCACGAAGTCGCGTCGGAATTTTTTGCAAGGAACGCACCCGATCCACCCCATTGGACCCTAAACTGATGTTTTGGTGCGTTTCGTACCATTTGGGTGCATTCGAGACCTTTTGGTTGACTTACGAAACTCGGTGCAAAACGGGCCGAACTAGTGCAAAAGTTCGTGGCACGAAAGTCGCGTCGGAATTTTGCACAACGAACACACCCAATCCACCCCATCAGACCCTAAACAGACGTTTTGGTGCATTTCATACTATTTGGGTGCATTTGGGGCCGTTTGGTTGCCTTACGAAACTCGGTCCAAAACGGGCCGAACTAGTGCAAAAGTTCGTCCCATGAAGTCACGTCGGATTTTTTTTTCAACGAACGCACCCGATCCTCCGCATTAGACCCTAAACTAACGTTTTGGTGCGTTTCGTACCATTTGGGTGCATTCGGGACCTCTTGGTTGCCTTACGAAACTCGGTTGAAAAACGGGCCGAACTAGTGCAAAAGTTCGTGCCACGAAGTCGCGTCGGAATTTTTCACAACGAACGCACCCAATCCACCCCATTAGACCATAAACTGACATTTTGGTGCATTTAATACTATTTGGGTGCATTCGGGACCGTTTTGTTGCATTATGAAACTCGGTGCAAAACGGGCCGAACTAGAACAAAAGTTCGTGCCACAAAGTAACGTTTTGGTGCGTTTCGTACTATTTTGGTGCATTCGGGACAGTTTGGTTACCTTATGAAACTCGGTGCACAACAGGCCGAACTAGTGCAAAAGTTCGTGCCACGAAGTCGCGTCGGAATTTTTCACAACGAACGCACCCGATCGACCCCATTGGACCCTAAACTGACGTTTTGGCACGATACGTACCGTTTGGGTGCATTCGAGACCGTTTGGTTGCCTTACGAAACTCGGTGCAAAACGGGCCGAACTAGTGCAAAAGTTCGTGGCACGAAGTCGCATCGGAATTTTTCACAACGAACACACCCAATCCACCCCATCAGACCCGAAACTGACGTTTTGGTGCATTTCATACTATTTGGGTGCATTCGGGGCCGTTTGGTTGCCTTACGAAACTCGGTGTAAAACGGGCCGAACTAGTGCAAAAGTTCGTGCCATGAAGTCACGTCGGATTTTTTTTTTAAACGAACGCACCCGATCCTCCGCACTAGACCATAAACTAACATTTTGGTGCTTTTCGTACCATTTGGGTGCATTCGGGACCTTTTGGTTGCCTTACGAAACTCGGTGAAAAACGGGCCGAACTAGTGCAAAAGTTCGTGCCACGAAGTCGCGTCAGAATTTTTCACAACGAACGCACCCGATCCACCCCATTAGACCCTAAACTGACATTTTGGTGCGTTTCGTACTATTTTGGTTCATTCGGGGCTGTTTGGTTGCCTTACAAAACTCGGTGGACAACGGGCCGAACTAGTACAAAAGTTCGTGCCACGAAAACGCGTCGGAATTTTTTGCAACGAACACAACCGATCCACCCCATTGGACCCTAAACTGATGTTTTGGTGTGTTTCGTACCATTTTGGTGCATACGGGACCTTTTGGTTGCCTTACGAAACTCGGTGCAAAACGGGCCGAACTAGTGCAAAAGTTCGTGAAACGAAGTCGCGTCGGAATTTTTCACAACGAACGCTCCCAATCCACCCCATTAGACCCTAAACTGACGTTTTGGTGCATTTTGTACTATTTGGGTGCATTCGGGGCTGTTTGGTTGCCTTACAAAACTCGATGCAAAACGGGCCAAACTAGTGCAAAAGTTTGTGCCACGAAGTCGCGTCGGAATTTTTCACAACGAACGCACCCGATCGACCCCATTAGACTCTAAACTGACATTTTGGTGCGTTTCGTACTATTTTGGTGCATTCGGGGCTGTTTGGTTGCCTTACGAAACTCGGTGTACAGCGGGCCGAACTAGTACAAAAGTTCGTGCCACAAAGTCGCGTCGGCATTTTTTGCAACGAACGCACCCTATCCACCCCATTGGACCCTAAACTGATGTTTTGGTTCGTTTCGTACCAATTGGGTGCATTCGGGACCTTTTGTTGCCTTACGAAACTCGGTGCAAAACGGGCCGAACTAGTGCAAAAGTTCGTGAAACGAAGTCGCGTCGGAATTTTTCACAACGAACGCTCCGAATCCACCCCATTAGACCCTAAACTGACGTTTTAGTGCATTTTGTACTATTTGGGTGCATTCGGGGCTGTATGGTAGCCTTACAAAACTCGATGCAAAACGGGCCAAATAGCAAAAGTGTGTGCCACGAAGTCGCATCGTAATTTTTCACAATGAACGCACCCGATCCAACCCATTAGACTCTAAACTGACATTTCGGTGCGTTTCATACTATTTGGGTGCATTCGGGACCGTTTGGTTGCATTATGAAACTAGGTGCAAAACGGGCCGAACTACTGCAAAAGTTCGTGCCACGAAGTCGCGTTGGAATTTTTTGCAACGAACGCACCCGAACCACCCCATTAGACCCTATACTGACATTTTGGTGTGTTTCGTACCATTTGGGTGCATTCAAGACCGTTTGGTTGCCTTACGAAACTTGGTGAAAAACGGGCCGAACTAGTGCAAAAGTTCGTGCCACGAAGTCGCGTCGGAATTTTTCACAACAAACGCACCCAATCCACCCCATTAGACCCTAAACTGACGTTTTGGTGCATTTCATACTATTTGGTGCATTCGGGGCCGTTTGGTTTGCCTTACGAAACTCGGTGCAAAACGGGCCAAACTAGTGCAAAACTTCGTGCCATGAAGTCACGTCGGATTTTTTTGCAACGAATGCACCGATCCACCCCATTAGACCCTAAACTAACGTTTTGGTGCATTTCATACTATTTGGGTGCACTCAGGGCCGCTTGGTTGCCTTACGAAACTCGGTGTAAAACGGGCCGAACTATTGCCAAAGTTTGTGCCAGGATGTCGCGGTGGAATTTTTCGCAACGAACACACCCGATCCACCCCATTGGACCCTAATATGACATTTTGGTGCGTGTCGAACTATTTGGGTGCATTCGGGACCTTTTGGTTGCCTTACGAAACTCGGTGCAAAACGGGCCGAACTAGTGCAAAAGTTCGTGCCATGAAGTCGCGTCGGAATTTTTCGCAACGAACGCACCCGATCCACCCCATTAGACCCTAAACTGACATTTTGGTGCGTTCCATACTATTTTGGTGCATTCGGGGCTGTTTGGTTGCCTTACTAAACTCGGTGTACAACGGGCCGAACTAGTACAAAAGTTCGTGCCACGAAGTCGCGTCGGAATTTTTTGCAAGGAACGCACCCGATCCACCCCATTGGACCCTAAACTGATGTTTTGGTGTGTTTCGTACCATTTGGGTGCATTCGAGACCTTTTGGTTGCCTTACGAAACTCGGTGCAAAACGGGCCGAACTAGTGCAAAAGTTCGTGGCACGAAGTCGCGTCGGAATTTTGCACAACGAACACACCCAATCCACCCCATCAGACCCTAAACAGACGTTTTGGTGCATTTCATACTATTTGGGTGCATTTGGGGCCGTTTGGTTGCCTTACGAAACTCGGTCCAAAACGGGCCGAACTAGTGCAAAAGTTCGTCCCATGAAGTCACGTCGGATTTTTTTTTCAACGAACGCACCCGATCCTCCGCATTAGACCCTAAACTAACGTTTTGGTGCGTTTCGTACCATTTGGGTGCATTCGGGACCTCTTGGTTGCCTTACGAAACTCGGTGAAAAAACGGGCCGAACTAGTGCAAAAGTTCGTGCCACGAAGTCGTGTCGGAATTTTTCACAACGAACGCACCCAATCCACCCCATTAGACCATAAACTGACATTTTGGTGCATTTAATACTATTTGGGTGCATTCGGGACCGTTTGGTTTCATTATGAAACTCGGTGCAAAACGGGCCGAACTAGAACAAAAGTTCGTGCCACAAAGTAACGTTTTGGTGCGTTTCGTACTATTTTGGTGCATTCGGGACCGTTTGGTTACCTTATGAAACTCGGTGCACAACAGGCCGAACTAGTGCAAAAGTTCGTGCCACGAAGTCGCGTCAGAATTTTTCACAACGAACGCACCCGATCGACCCCATTGGACCCTAAACTGACGTTTTGGCACGATACGTACCGTTTGGGTGCATTCGAGACCGTTTGGTTGCCTTATGAAACTCGGTGCAAAACGGGCCGAACTAGTGCAAAAGTTCGTGGCACGAAGTCGCATCGGAATTTTTCACAACGAACACACCCAATCCACCCCATCATACCCGAAACTGACGTTTTGGTGCATTTCATACTATTTGGGTGCATTCGGGGCCGTTTGGTTGCCTTACGAAACTCGGTGTAAAACGGGCCGAACTAGTGCAAAAGTTCGTGCCATGAAGTCACGTCGGATTTTTTTTTAAACGAACGCACCCGATCCTCCGCACTAGACCATAAACTAACATTTTGGTGCTTTTCGTACCATTTGGGTGCATTCGGGACCTTTTGGTTGCCTTACGAAACTCGGTGAAAAACGGGCCGAACTAGTGCAAAAGTTCGTGCCACGAAGTCGCGTCAGAATTTTTCACAACGAACGCACCCGATCCACCCCATTAGACCCTAAACTGACATTTTGGTGCGTTTCGTACTATTTTGGTTCATTCGGGGCTGTTTGGTTGCCTTACAAAACTCGGTGGACAACGGGCCGAACTAGTACAAAAGTTCGTGCCACGAAGTCGCGTCGGAATTTTTTGCAACGAACACAACCGATCCACCCCATTGGACCCTAAACTGATGTTTTGGTGCGTTTCGTACCATTTTGGTGCATACGGGACCTTTTGGTTGCCTTACGAAACTCGGTGCAAAACGGGCCGAACTAGTGCAAAAGTTCGTGAAACGAAGTCGCGTCGGAATTTTTCACAACGAACGCTCCCAATCCACCCCATTAGACCCTAAACTGACGTTTTGGTCCATTTTGTACTATTTTGGTGCATTCGGGGATGTTTGGTTGCCTTACAAAACTCGATGCAAAACGGGCCAAACTAGTGCAAAAGTTTGTGCCACGATGTCGCATCGGAATTTCTCACAACGAACGCGCCCGATCCACCCCATTAGACTCTAAACTGACATTTCGGTGCGTTTCATACTATTTAGGTGCATTCGGGACCGTTTGGTTGCATTATGAAACTCGGTGCAAAACGGGCCGAACTAGTGCAAAAGTTCGTGCCACGAAGTCGTGTTGGAATTTTTCGCAACAAACGCACCCGAACCACCCCATTATACCCTATACTGACATTTTGGTGCGTTTCGTACTATTTTGGTGCATTCGGGACCGTTTGGTTGCCTAACCAAACTCGGTGTACAACGGGCCGATCTAGTACAAAAGTTCGTGCCTCGAAGTCGCGTCGGAATTTTTCGCAACGAACGCACCCGATCCACCCCATTGGACCCTAAACTGATGTTTTGGTGCGTTTCGTACCATTTGGGTGCATTCGGGACCTTTTGGTTGCCTTACGAAACTCAGTGCAAAACGGGCCGAACTAGTGCATATGTTCGTGCCACGAAGTCGCGTCGGAATTTTTCACAACGAACGCACCCAATCCACCCCATTAGACCCTAAACTGATGTTTTGGTGCGTTTCATACTATTTGGGTGCATTCGGGGGTGTTTGGTTGCCTTACCAAACTCGGTGTACAACGGGCCGAACAAGTACAAAAGTTCGTGCCACGAAGTCGCGTCGGAATTTTTTGCAACGAACGCATCCGATCCACCCCATTGGACCCTAAACTGATGTTTTGGTGCGTTTCGTACCATTTTGGTGCATTCGGGACCTTTTGGTTGCCTTACGAAACTCGGTACACAACGGGCAAAACTAGTACAAAAGTTCGTGCCACGAATTCGGGTCGCAATTTTTCGCAACGAACGCACCCGATCCACCCCATTGGACCCTAAACTAACATTTTGGTTCGTTTCGTACTATTTGGGTGCATTCGGGACCATTTGGTTGCCTTATGAAACTCGGTGCAAAACGGGCCGAACTAGTGCAAAAGTTCGTGCCGCGAAGTCGCGTTGGAATTTTTCGCAACGAACGCACTCAAACCACCTCATTAGACCCTAAACTGATGTTTTGGTGCGTTTCATACTATGTGGATGCATTCGGGGCCGTTTGGTTGCCTTTCGAAACTCGGTGCAAAACGGGCCGAACTAGTGCAAAAGATCGTGAAACGAAATCGCGTCGGAATTTTTCACAATGAACGCACCCGAACCACCCCATTAGACCCTATAATGACATTTTGGTGCGTTTCGTACAATTTGGGTGCATTCGGGACCGTTTGATTGCCTTACGAAACTCGGTATACAACGGGCAAAACTAGTACAAAAGTTCGTGCCACGAAGTCGCGTCGGAATTTTTCGCAACGAACGCACCCGATCCACCCCATTGGACCCTAAACTAACATTTTGGTGCGTTTCGTACCATTTGGGTGCATTCGGGACCTTTTGGTTGCCTTACAAACTCAGTGCAAAACGGGCCGAACTAGTGCAAAAGTTCGTGGCACGAAGTCGCGTCTGAATTTTTCGCAACGAACACACCCGATCCACCCCATTGGACCCAAAACTGAAATTTTGGTGCATTTCGTACTATTTAGGTGCATTCGGGACCATTTGGTTGCCTTATGAAACTCGGTGCAAAACGGGCCGAACTAGTGCAAAAGTTCGTTCCGCGAAGTCGCGTTGGAATTTTTCGCAACGAACGCGCTCAAACCATCTCATTAGACCCTAAACTGATGTTTTGGTGCGTTTCATACTATGTGGATGCATTCGGGACCGTTTGGTTGCCTTTCGAAACTCGGTGCAAAACGGGCCGAACTAGTGCAAAAGTTCGTGCCACGAAGTCACGTTGGAATTTTTCACAACGAACGCACCCAATCCACCCCATTAGACCCTAAACTGATGTTTTGGTGCGTTTCATACTATTTGGGTGCATTCGGGGGTGTTTGGTTGCCTTACCAAACTCGGTGTACAACGGGCCGAACTAGTACAAAAGTTCGTGCCACGAAGTCGCGTCGGAATTTTTTGCAACGAACGCATCCGATCCACCCCATTGGACCCTAAACTAATGTTTTGGTGCGTTTCGTACCATTTTGGTGCATTCGGGACCTTTTGGTTGCCTTACGAAACTCGGTACACAACGGGCAAAACTAGTACAAAAGTTCGTGCCACGAAGTCGGGTCGGAATTTTTCGCAACGAACGCACCCGATCCACCCCATTGGACCCTAAACTAACATTTTGGTTCGTTTCGTACTATTTGGGTGCATTCGGGACCATTTGGTTGCCTTATGAAACTCGGTGCAAAACGGGCCGAACTAGTGCAAAAGTTCGTGCCGCGAAGTCGCGTTGGAATTTTTCGCAACGAACGCACTCAAACCACCTCATTAGACCCTAAACTGATGTTTTGGTGCGTTTCATACTATGTGGATGCATTCGGGGCCGTTTGGTTGCCTTTCGAAACTCGGTGCAAAACGGGCCGAACTAGTGCAAAAGATCGTGAAACGAAATCGCGTCGGAAGTTTTCACAACGAACGCGCCCGATCTACCCCATTAGACTCTAAACTGACATTTCGGTGCGTTTCTTACTATTTAGGTGCATTCGGGACCGTTTGGTTGCATTATGAAACTCGGTGCAAAACGGGCCGAACTAGTGTAAAAGTTCGTGCCACGAAGTCGCGTTGGAATTTTTCGCAACAAACGCACCCGAACCGCCCCATTAGACCCTATACTGACATTTTGGTGCGTTTCGTACTATTTTGGTGCATTCGGGACCGTTTGGTTGCCTAACCAAACTCGGTGTACAACGGGCCGATCTAGTACAAAAGTTCGTGCCTCGAAGTCGCGTCGGAATTTTTCGCAACGAACGCACCCGATCCACCCCATTGGACCCTAAACTAACGTTTTGGTGCGTTTCATACCATTTGGGTGCATTCGGGACCTTTTGGTTGCCTTACGAAACTCGGTGCAAAACGGGCCGAACTAGTGCATATGTTCGTGCCACGAAGTCGCGTCGGAATTTTTCACAACGAACGCACCCAATCCACCCCATTGGACCCTAAACTGATGTTTTGGTGCGTTTCGTTCCATTTTGGTGCATTCGGGACCTTTTGGTTGCCTTACGAAACTCGGTACACAACGGGCAAAACTAGTACAAAAGTTCGTGCCACGAAGTCGCATCGGAATTTTTCGTAACGAACGCACCCGATCCACCCCATTGGACCGTAAACTAACATTTTGGTTCGTTTCGTACTATTTGGGTGCATTCGGGACCGTTTGGTTGCCTTATGAAACTTGGTGCAAAACGGGCCGAACTAGTGCAAAAGTTCGTGCCGCGAAGTCGCGTTGGAATTTTTCGCAACGAACGCACTCAAACCACCTCATTAGACCCTAAACTGATGTTTTGGTGCGTTTCATACTATCTGGATGCATTCGGGGCCGTTTGGTTGCCTTTCGAAACTCGGTGCAAAACGGGCCGAACTAGTGCAAAAGTTCGTGCCATGAAGTCACGTCGGATTTTTTTTTAAACGAACGCACCCGATCCTCCGCACTAGACCATAAACTAACATTTTGGTGCTTTTCGTACCATTTGGGTGCATTCGGGACCTTTTGGTTGCCTTACGAAACTCGGTGAAAAACGGGCCGAACTAGTGCAAAAGTTCGTGCCACGAAGTCGCGTCAGAATTTTTCACAACGAACGCACCCGATCCACCCCATTAGACCCTAAATTGACATTTTGGTGCGTTTCGTACTATTTTGGTTCATTCGGGGCTGTTTGGTTGCTTTACAAAACTCGGTGGACAACGGGCCGAACTAGTACAAAAGTTCGTGCCACGAAAACGCGTCGGAATTTTTTGCAACGAACACAACCGATCCACCCCATTGGACCCTAAACTGATGTTTTGGTGCGTTTCGTACCATTTTGGTGCATACGGGACCTTTTGGTTGCCTTACGAAACTCGGTGAAAAACGGGCCGAACTAGTGCAAAAGTTCGTGCCACGAAGTCGCGTCAGAATTTTTCACAACGAACGCACCCGATCCACCCCATTAGACCCTAAATTGACATTTTGGTGCGTTTCGTACTATTTTGGTTCATTCGGGGCTGTTTGGTTGCTTTACAAAACTCGGTGGACAACGGGCCGAACTAGTACAAAAGTTCGTGCCACGAAAACGCGTCGGAATTTTTTGCAACGAACACAACCGATCCACCCCATTGGACCCTAAACTGATGTTTTGGTGCGTTTCGTACCATTTTGGTGCATACGGGACCTTTTGGTTGCCTTACGAAACTCGGTGCAAAACGGGCCGAACTAGTGCAAAAGTTCGTGAAACCAAGTCGCGTCGGAATTTTTCACAACGAACGCTCCCAATCCACCCCATTAGACCCTAAACTGACGTTTTGGTGCATTTTGTACTATTTGGGTGCATTCGGGGCTGTTTGGTTGCCTTACAAAACTCGATGCAAAACGGGCCAAACTAGTGCAAAAGTTTGTGCCACGAAGTCGCGTCGGAATTTTTCACAACGAACGCACCCGATCGACCCCATTAGACTCTAAACTGACATTTTGGTGCGTTTCGTACTATTTTGGTGCATTCAGGGCTGTTTGGTTGCCTTACGAAACTCGGTGTACAGCGGGCCGAACTAGTACAAAAGTTCGTGCCACAAAGTCGCGTCGGCATTTTTTGCAACGAACGCACCCTATCCACCCCATTGGACCCTAAACTGATGTTTTGGTTCGTTTCGTACCAATTGGGTGCATTCGGGACCTTTTTGTTGCCTTACGAAACTCGGTGCAAAACGGGCCGAACTAGTGCAAAAGTTCGTGAAACGAAGTCGCGTCGGAATTTTTCACAACGAACGCTCCGAATCCACCCCGTTAGACCCTAAACTGACGTTTTAGTGCATTTTGTACTATTTGGGTGCATTCGGGGCTGTATGGTAGCCTTACAAAACTCGATGCAAAACGGGCCAAATAGCAAAAGTGTGTGCCACGAAGTCGCATCGTAATTTTTCACAATGAACGCACCCGATCCAACCCATTAGACTCTAAACTGACATTTCGGTGCGTTTCATACTATTTGGGTGCATTCGGGACCGTTTGGTTGCATTATGAAACTAGGTGCAAAACGGGCCGAACTACTGTAAAAGTTCGTGCCACGAAGTCGCGTTGGAATTTTTTGCAACGAACGCACCCGAACCACCCCATTAGACCCTATACTGACATTTTGGTGCGTTTCGTACCATTTGGGTGCATTCAAGACCGTTTGGTTGCCTTACGAAACTTGGTGAAAAACGGGCCGAACTAGTGCAAAAGTTCGTGCCACGAAGTCGCGTCGGAATTTTTCACAACGAACGCACCCAATCCACCCCATTAGACCCTAAACTGACGTTTTGGTGCATTTCATACTATTTGGTGCATTCGGGGCCGTTTGGTTGCCTTACGAAACTCGGTGCAAAACGGGCCAAACTAGTGCAAAACTTCGTGCCATGAAGTCACATCGGATTTTTTTGCAACGAATGCACCGATCCACCCCATTAGACCCTAAACTAACGTTTTGGTGCATTTCATACTATTTGGGTGCACTCAGGGCCGCTTGGTTGCCTTACGAAACTCGGTGTAAAACGGGCCGAACTATTGCCAAAGTTTGTGCCAGGATGTCGCGGTGGAATTTTTCGCAACGAACACACCCGATCCACCCCATTGGACCCTAATATGACATTTTGGTGCGTGTCGAACTATTTGGGTGCATTCGGGACCTTTTGGTTGCCTTACGAAACTCGGTGCAAAACGGGCCGAACTAGTGCAAAAGTTCGTGCCATGAAGTCGCGTCGGAATTTTTCGCAACGAACGCACCCGATCCACCCCATTAGACCCTAAACTGACATTTTGGTGCGTTCCATACTATTTTGGTGCATTCGGGGCTGTTTGGTTGCCTTACTAAACTCGGTGTACAACGGGCCGAACTAGTACAAAAGTTCGTGCCACGAAGTCGCGTCGGAATTTTTTGCAAGGAACGCACCCGATCCACCCCATTGGACCCTAAACTGATGTTTTGGTGTGTTTCGTACCATTTGGGTGCATTCGAGACCTTTTGGTTGCCTTACGAAACTCGGTGCAAAACGGGCCGAACTAGTGCAAAAGTTCGTGGCACGAAGTCGCGTCGGAATTTTGCACAACGAACACACCCAATCCACCCCATCAGACCCTAAACAGACGTTTTGGTGCATTTCATACTATTTGGGTGCATTTGGGGCCGTTTGGTTGCCTTACGAAACTCGGTCCAAAACGGGCCGAACTAGTGCAAAAGTTCGTCCCATGAAGTCACGTCGGATTTTTTTTCAACGAACGCACCCGATCCTCCGCATTAGACCCTAAACTAACGTTTTGGTGCGTTTCGTACCATTTGGGTGCATTCGGGACCTCTTGGTTGCCTTACGAAACTCGGTGAAAAACGGGCCGAACTAGTGCAAAAGTTCGTGCCACGAAGTCGTGTCGGAATTTTTCACAACGAACGCACCCAATCCACCCCATTAGACCATAAACTGACATTTTGGTGCATTTAATACTATTTGGGTGCATTCGGGACCGTTTGGTTGCATTATGAAACTCGGTGCAAAACGGGCCGAACTAGAACAAAAGTTCGTGCCACAAAGTAACGTTTTGGTGCGTTTCGTACTATTTTGGTGCATTCGGGACCGTTTGGTTACCTTATGAAACTCGGTGCACAACAGGCCGAACTAGTGCAAAAGTTCGTGCCACGAAGTCGCGTCGGAATTTTTCACAACGAACGCACCCGATCGACCCCATTGGACCCTAAACTGACGTTTTGGCACGATACGTACCGTTTGGGTGCATTCGAGACCGTTTGGTTGCCTTTACGAAACTCGGTGCAAAACGGGCCGAACTAGTGCAAAAGTTCGTGGCACGAAGTCGCATCGGAATTTTTCACAACGAACACACCCAATCCACCCCATCAGACCCGAAACTGACGTTTTGGTGCATTTCATACTACTTGGGTGCATTCGGGGCCGTTTGGTTGCCTTACGAAACTCGGTGTAAAACGGGCCGAACTAGTGCAAAAGTTCGTGCCATGAAGTCACGTCGGATTTTTTTTTAAACGAACGCACCCGATCCTCCGCACTAGACCATAAACTAACATTTTGGTGCTTTTCGTACCATTTGGGTGCATTCGGGACCTTTTGGTTGCCTTACGAAACTCGGTGAAAAACGGGCCGAACTAGTGCAAAAGTTCGTGCCACGAAGTCGCGTCAGAATTTTTCACAACGAACGCACCCGATCCACCCCATTAGACCCTAAACTGACATTTTGGTGCGTTTCGTACTATTTTGGTTCATTCGGGGCTGTTTGGTTGCCTTACAAAACTCGGTGGACAACGGGCCGAACTAGTACAAAAGTTCGTGCCACGAAGTCGCGTCGGAATTTTTTGCAACGAACACAACCGATCCACCCCATTGGACCCTAAACTGATGTTTTGGTGCGTTTCGTACCATTTTGGTGCATACGGGACCTTTTGGTTGCCTTACGAAACTCGGTGCAAAACGGGCCGAACTAGTGCAAAAGTTCGTGAAACGAAGTCGCGTCGGAATTTTTCACAACGAACGCTCCCAATCCACCCCATTAGACCCTAAACTAATGTTTTGGTCCATTTTGTACTATTTTGGTGCATTCGGGGATGTTTGGTTGCCTTACAAAACTCGATGCAAAACGGGCCAAACTAGTGCAAAAGTTTGTGCCACGATGTCGCATCGGAATTTCTCACAACGAACGCGCCCGATCCACCCCATTAGACTCTAAACTGACATTTCGGTGCGTTTCATACTATTTAGGTGCATTCGGGACCGTTTGGTTGCATTATGAAACTCGGTGCAAAACGGGCCGAACTAGTGCAAAAGTTCGTGCCACGAAGTCGTGTTGGAATTTTTCACAACGAACGCACCCAATCCACCCCATCAGACCCGAAACTGACATTTTGGTGCATTTCATACTATTTGGGTGCATTCGGGGCCGTTTGGTTGCCTTACGAAACTCGGTGTAAAACGGGCCGAACTAGTGCAAAAGTTCGTGCCATGAAGTCGCGTCGGAATTTTTTTTAAACGAACGCACCCGATCCTCCGCACTAGACCATAAACTAACATTTTGGTGCTTTTCGTACCATTTGGGTGCATTCGGGACCTTTTGGTTGCCTTACGAAACTCGGTGAAAAACGGGCCGAACTAGTGCAAAAGTTCGTGCCACGAAGTCGCGTCAGAATTTTTCGCAACAAACGCACCCGAACCACCCCATTAGACCCTATACTGACATTTTGGTGCGTTTCGTACTATTTTGGTGCATTCGGGACCGTTTGGTTGCCTAACCAAACTCGGTGTACAACGGGCCGATCTAGTACAAAAGTTCGTGCCTCGAAGTCGCGTCGGAATTTTTCGCAACGAACGCACCCGATCCACCCCATTGGACCCTAAACTAACGTTTTGGTGCGTTTCGTACCATTTGGGTGCATTCGGGACCTTTTGGTTGCCTTACGAAACTCGGTGCAAAACGGGCCGAACTAGTGCATATGTTCGTGCCACGAAGTCGCGTCGGAATTTTTCACAACGAACACACCCAATCCACCCCATTGGACCCTAAACTGATGTTTTGGTGCGTTTCGTTCCATTTTGGTGCATTCGGGACCTTTTGGTTGCCTTACGAAACTCGGTACACAACGGGCAAAACTAGTACAAAAGTTCGTGCCACGAAGTCGCATCGGAATTTTTCGTAACGAACGCACCCGATCCACCCCATTGGACCGTAAACTAACATTTTGGTTCGTTTCGTACTATTTGGGTGCATTCGGGACCGTTTGGTTGCCTTATGAAACTTGGTGCAAAACGGGCCGAACTAGTGCAAAAGTTCGTGCCGCGAAGTCGCGTTGGAATTTTTCGCAACGAACGCACTCAAACCACCTCATTAGACCCTAAACTGATGTTTTGGTGCGTTTCATACTATCTGGATGCATTCGGGGCCGTTTGGTTGCCTTTCGAAACTCGGTGCAAAACGGGCCGAACTAGTGCAAAAGTTCGTGCCATGAAGTCACGTCGGATTTTTTTTTTAAACGAACGCACCCGATCCTCCGCACTAGACCATAAACTAACATTTTGGTGCTTTTCGTACCATTTGGGTGCATTCGGGACCTTTTGGTTGCCTTACGAAACTCGGTGAAAAACGGGCCGAACTAGTGCAAAAGTTCGTGCCACGAAGTCGCGTCAGAATTTTTCACAACGAACGCACCCGATCCACCCCATTAGACCCTAAACTGACATTTTGGTGCGTTTCGTACTATTTTGGTTCATTCGGGGCTGTTTGGTTGCTTTACAAAACTCGGTGGACAACGGGCCGAACTAGTACAAAAGTTCGTGCCACGAAAACGCGTCGGAATTTTTTGCAACGAACACAACCGATCCGCCCCATTGGACCCTAAACTGATGTTTTGGTGCGTTTCGTACCATTTTGGTGAATACGGGACCTTTTGGTTGCCTTACGAAACTCGGTGCAAAACGGGCCGAACTAGTGCAAAAGTTCGTGAAACCAAGTCGCGTCGGAATTTTTCACAACGAACGCTCCCAATCCACCCCATTAGACCCTAAACTGACGTTTTGGTCCATTTTGTACTATTTTGGTGCATTTGGGGATGTTTGGTTGCCTTACAAAACTCGATGCAAAACGGGCCAAACTAGTGCAAAAGTTTGTGCCACGATGTCGCATCGGAATTTCTCACAACGAACGCGCCCGATCCACCCCATTAGACTCTAAACTGACATTTCGGTGCGTTTCATACTATTTAGGTGCATTCGGGACCGTTTGGTTGCATTATGAAACTCGGTGCAAAACGGGCCGAACTAGTGCAAAAGTTCGTGCCACGAAGTCGTGTTGGAATTTTTCACAACGAACGCACCCAATCCACCCCATCAGACCCGAAACTGACATTTTGGTGCATTTCATACTATTTGGGTGCATTCGGGGCCGTTTGGTTGCCTTACGAAACTCGGTGTAAAACGGGCCGAACTAGTGCAAAAGTTCGTGCCATGAAGTCGCGTCGGAATTTTTTTTAAACGAACGCACCCGATCCTCCGCACTAGACCATAAACTAACATTTTGGTGCTTTTCGTACCATTTGGGTGCATTCGGGACCTTTTGGTTGCCTTACGAAACTCGGTGAAAAACGGGCCGAACTAGTGCAAAAGTTCGTGCCACGAAGTCGCGTCAGAATTTTTCGCAACAAACGCACCCGAACCACCCCATTAGACCCTATACTGACATTTTGGTGCGTTTCGTACTATTTTGGTGCATTCGGGACCGTTTGGTTGCCTAACCAAACTCGGTGTACAACGGGCCGATCTAGTACAAAAGTTCGTGCCTCGAAGTCGCGTCGGAATTTTTCGCAACGAACGCACCCGATCCACCCCATTGGACCCTAAACTAACGTTTTGGTGCGTTTCGTACCATTTGGGTGCATTCGGGACCTTTTGGTTGCCTTACGAAACTCGGTGCAAAACGGGCCGAACTAGTGCATATGTTCGTGCCACGAAGTCGCGTCGGAATTTTTCACAACGAACGCACCCAATCCACCCCATTGGACCCTAAACTGATGTTTTGGTGCGTTTCGTTCCATTTTGGTGCATTCGGGACCTTTTGGTTGCCTTACGAAACTCGGTACACAACGGGCAAAACTAGTACAAAAGTTCGTGCCACGAAGTCGCATCGGAATTTTTCGTAACGAACGCACCCTATCCACCCCATTGGACCGTAAACTAACATTTTGGTTCGTTTCGTACTATTTGGGTGCATTCGGGACCGTTTGGTTGCCTTATGAAACTTGGTGCAAAACGGGCCGAACTAGTGCAAAAGTTCGTGCCGCGAAGTCGCGTTGGAATTTTTCGCAACGAACGCACTCAAACCACCTCATTAGACCCTAAACTGATGTTTTGGTGCGTTTCATACTATCTGGATGCATTCGGGGCCGTTTGGTTGCCTTTCGAAACTCGGTGCAAAACGGGCCGAACTAGTGCAAAAGTTCGTGCCATGAAGTCACGTCGGATTTTTTTTTTAAACGAACGCACCCGATCCTCCGCACTAGACCATAAACTAACATTTTGGTGCTTTTCGTACCATTTGGGTGCATTCGGGACCTTTTGGTTGCCTTACGAAACTCGGTGAAAAACGGGCCGAACTAGTGCAAAAGTTCGTGCCACGAAGTCGCGTCAGAATTTTTCACAACGAACGCACCCGATCCACCCCATTAGACCCTAAACTGACATTTTGGTGCGTTTCGTACTATTTTGGTTCATTCGGGGCTGTTTGGTTGCTTTACAAAACTCGGTGGACAACGGGCCGAACTAGTACAAAAGTTCGTGCCACGAAAACGCGTCGGAATTTTTTGCAACGAACACAACCGATCCACCCCATTGGACCCTAAACTGATGTTTTGGTGCGTTTCGTACCATTTTGGTGCATACGGGACCTTTTGGTTGCCTTACGAAACTCGGTGCAAAACGGGCCGAACTAGTGCAAAAGTTCGTGAAACCAAGTCGCGTCGGAATTTTTCACAACGAACGCTCCCAATCCACCCCATTAGACCCTAAACTGACATTTTGGTGCATTTTGTACTATTTGGGTGCATTCGGGGCTGTTTGGTTGCCATACAAAACTCGATGCAAAACGGGCCAAACTAGTGCAAAAGTTTGTGCCACGAAGTCGCGTCGGAATTTTTCACAACGAACGCACCCGATCGACCCCATTAGACTCTAAACTGACATTTTGGTGCGTTTCGTACTATTTTGGTGCATTCGGGGCTGTTTGGTTGCCTTACGAAACTCGGTGTACAGCGGGCCGAACTAGTACAAAAGTTCGTGCCACAAAGTCGCGTCGGCATTTTTTGCAACGAACGCACCCTATCCACCCCATTGGACCCTAAACTGATGTTTTGATTCGTTTCGTACCAATTGGGTGCATTCGGGACCTTTTTGTTGCCTTACGAAACTCGGTGCAAAACGGGCCGAACTAGTGCAAAAGTTCGTGAAACGAAGTCGCGTCGGAATTTTTCACAACGAACGCTCCGAATCCACCCCATTAGACCCTAAACTGACGTTTTAGTGCATTTTGTACTATTTGGGTGCATTCGGGGCTGTATGGTAGCCTTACAAAACTCGATGCAAAACGGGCCAAATAGCAAAAGTGTGTGCCACGAAGTCGCATCGTAATTTTTCACAATGAACGCACCCGATCCAACCCATTAGACTCTAAACTGACATTTCGGTGCGTTTCATACTATTTGGGTGCATTCGGGACCGTTTGGTTGCATTATGAAACTAGGTGCAAAACGGGCCGAACTACTGCAAAAGTTCGTGCCACGAAGTCGCGTTGGAATTTTTTGCAACGAACGCACCCGAACCACCCCATTAGACCCTATACTGACATTTTGGTGCGTTTCGTACCATTTGGGTGCATTCAAGACCGTTTGGTTGCCTTACGAAACTTGGTGAAAAACGGGCCGAACTAGTGCAAAAGTTCGTGCCACGAAGTCGCGTCGGAATTTTTCACAACGAACGCACCCAATCCACCCCATTAGACCCTAAACTGACGTTTTGGTGCATTTCATACTATTTGGTGCATTCGGGGCCGTTTGGTTGCCTTACGAAACTCGGTGCAAAACGGGCCAAACTAGTGCAAAACTTCGTGCCATGAAGTCACATCGAATTTTTTTGCAACGAATGCACCGATCCACCCCATTAGACCCTAAACTAACGTTTTGGTGCATTTCATACTATTTGGGTGCACTCAGGGCCGCTTGGTTGCCTTACGAAACTCGGTGTAAAACGGGCCGAACTATTGCCAAAGTTTGTGCCAGGATGTCGCGGTGGAATTTTTCGCAACGAACACACCCGATCCACCCCATTGGACCCTAATATGACATTTTGGTGCGTGTCGAACTATTTGGGTGCATTCGGGACCTTTTGGTTGCCTTACGAAACTCGGTGCAAAACGGGCCGAACTAGTGCAAAAGTTCGTGCCATGAAGTCGCGTCGGAATTTTTCGCAACGAACGCACCCGATCCACCCCATTAGACCCTAAACTGACATTTTGGTGCGTTCCATACTATTTTGGTGCATTCGGGGCTGTTTGGTTGCCTTACTAAACTCGGTGTACAACGGGCCGAACTAGTACAAAAGTTCGTGCCACGAAGTCGCGTCGGAATTTTTTGCAAGGAACGCACCCGATCCACCCCATTGGACCCTAAACTGATGTTTTGGTGTGTTTCGTACCATTTGGGTGCATTCGAGACCTTTTGGTTGCCTTACGAAACTCGGTGCAAAACGGGCCGAACTAGTGCAAAAGTTCGTGGCACGAAGTCGCGTCGGAATTTTGCACAACGAACACACCCAATCCACCCCATCAGACCCTAAACAGACGTTTTGGTGCATTTCATACTATTTGGGTGCATTTGGGGCCGTTTGGTTGCCTTACGAAACTCGGTCCAAAACGGGCCAAACTAGTGCAAAAGTTCGTCCCATGAAGTCACGTCGGATTTTTTTTCAACGAACGCACCCGATCCTCCGCATTAGACCCTAAACTAACGTTTTGGTGCGTTTCGTACCATTTGGGTGCATTCGGGACCTCTTGGTTGCCTTACGAAACTCGGTGAAAAACGGGCCGAACTAGTGCAAAAGTTCGTGCCACGAAGTCGTGTCGGAATTTTTCACAACAAACGCACCCAATCCACCCCATTAGACCATAAACTGACATTTTGGTGCATTTAATACTATTTGGGTGCATTCGGGACCGTTTGGTTGCATTATGAAACTCGGTGCAAAACGGGCCGAACTAGAACAAAAGTTCGTGCCACAAAGTAACGTTTTGGTGCGTTTCGTACTATTTTGGTGCATTCGGGACCGTTTGGTTACCTTATGAAACTCGGTGCACAACAGGCCGAACTAGTGCAAAAGTTCGTGCCACGAAGTCGCGTCGGAATTTTTCACAACGAACGCACCCGATCGACCCCATTGGACCCTAAACTGACGTTTTGGCACGATACGTACCGTTTGGGTGCATTCGAGACCGTTTGGTTGCCTTACGAAACTCGGTGCAAAACGGGCCGAACTAGTGCAAAAGTTCGTGGCACGAAGTCGCATCGGAATTTTTCACAACGAACACACCCAATCCACCCCATCAGACCCGAAACTGACGTTTTGGTGCATTTCATACTATTTGGGTGCATTCGGGGCCGTTTGGTTGCCTTACGAAACTCGGTGTAAAACGGGCCGAACTAGTGCAAAAGTTCGTGCCATGAAGTCACGTCGGATTTTTTTTTAAACGAATGCACCCGATCCTCCGCACTAGACTATAAACTAACATTTTGGTGCTTTTCGTACCATTTGGGTGCATTCGGGACCTTTTGGTTGCCTTACGAAACTCGGTGAAAAACGGGCCGAACTAGTGCAAAAGTTCGTGCCACGAAGTCGCGTCAGAATTTTTCACAACGAACGCACCCGATCCACCCCATTAGACCCTAAACTGACATTTTGGTGCGTTTCGTACTATTTTGGTTCATTCGGGGCTGTTTGGTTGCCTTACAAAACTCGGTGGACAACGGGCCGAACTAGTACAAAAGTTCGTGCCACGAAGTCGCGTCGGAATTTTTTGCAACGAACACAACCGATCCACCCCATTGGACCCTAAACTGATGTTTTGGTGCGTTTCGTACCATTTTGGTGCATACGGGACCTTTTGGTTGCCTTACGAAACTCGGTGCAAAACGGGCCGAACTAGTGCAAAAGTTCGTGAAACGAAGTCGCGTCGGAATTTTTCACAACGAACGCTCCCAATCCACCCCATTAGACCCTAAACTGACGTTTTGGTCCATTTTGTACTATTTTGGTGCATTCGGGGATGTTTGGTTGCCTTACAAAACTCGATGCAAAACGGGCCAAACTAGTGCAAAAGTTTGTGCCACGATGTCGCATCGGAATTTCTCACAACGAACGCGCCCGATCCACCCCATTAGACTCTAAACTGACATTTCGGTGCGTTTCATACTATTTAGGTGCATTCGGGACCGTTTGGTTGCATTATGAAACTCGGTGCAAAACGGGCCGAACTAGTGCAAAAGTTCGTGCCACGAAGTCGTGTTGGAATTTTTCACAACGAACGCACCCAATCCACCCCATCAGACCCGAAACTGACATTTTGGTGCATTTCATACTATTTGGGTGCATTCGGGGCCGTTTGGTTGCCTTACGAAACTCGGTGTAAAACGGGTCGAACTAGTGCAAAAGTTCGTGCCATGAAGTCGCGTCGGAATTTTTTTTAAACGAACGCACCCGATCCTCCGCACTAGACCATAAACTAACATTTTGGTGCTTTTCGTACCATTTGGGTGCATTCGGGACCTTTTGGTTGCCTTACGAAACTCGGTGAAAAACGGGCCGAACTAGTGCAAAAGTTCGTGCCACGGAGTCGCGTTGGAATTTTTCGCAACAAACGCACCCGAACCACCCCATTAGACCCTATACTGACATTTTGGTGCGTTTCGTACTATTTTGGTGCATTCGGGACCGTTTGGTTGCCTAACCAAACTCGGTGTACAACGGGCCGATCTAGTACAAAAGTTCGTGCCTCGAAGTCGCGTCGGAATTTTTCGCAACGAACGCACCCGATCCACCCCATTGGACCCTAAACTAACGTTTTGGTGCGTTTCGTACCATTTGGGTGCATTCGGGACCTTTTGGTTGCCTTACGAAACTCGGTGCAAAACGGGCCGAACTAGTGCATATGTTCGTGCCACGAAGTCGCGTCGGAATTTTTCACAACGAACGCACCCAATCCACCCCATTGGACCCTAAACTGATGTTTTGGTGCGTTTCGTTCCATTTTGGTGCATTCGGGACCTTTTGGTTGCCTTACGAAACTCGGTACACAACGGGCAAAACTAGTACAAAAGTTCGTGCCACGAAGTCGCATCGGAATTTTTCGTAACGAACGCACCCTATCCACCCCATTGGACCGTAAACTAACATTTTGGTTCGTTTCGTACTATTTGGGTGCATTCGGGACCGTTTGGTTGCCTTATGAAACTTGGTGCAAAACGGGCCGAACTAGTGCAAAAGTTCGTGCCGCGAAGTCGCGTTGGAATTTTTCGCAACGAACGCACTCAAACCACCTCATTAGACCCTAAACTGATGTTTTGGTGCGTTTCATACTATCTGGATGCATTCGGGGCCGTTTGGTTGCCTTTCGAAACTCGGTGCAAAACGGGCCGAACTAGTGCAAAAGTTCGTGCCATGAAGTCACGTCGGATTTTTTTTTTAAACGAACGCACCCGATCCTCCGCACTAGACCATAAACTAACATTTTGGTGCTTTTCGTACCATTTGGGTGCATTCGGGACCTTTTGGTTGCCTTACGAAACTCGGTGAAAAACGGGCCGAACTAGTGCAAAAGTTCGTGCCACGAAGTCGCGTCAGAATTTTTCACAACGAACGCACCCGATCCACCCCATTAGACCCTAAACTGACATTTTGGTGCGTTTCGTACTATTTTGGTTCATTCGGGGCTGTTTGGTTGCTTTACAAAACTCGGTGGACAACGGGCCGAACTAGTACAAAAGTTCGTGCCACGAAAACGCGTCGGAATTTTTTGCAACGAACACAACCGATCCACCCCATTGGACCCTAAACTGATGTTTTGGTGCGTTTCGTACCATTTTGGTGCATACGGGACCTTTTGGTTGCCTTACGAAACTCGGTGCAAAACGGGCCGAACTAGTGCAAAAGTTCGTGAAACCAAGTCGCGTCGGAATTTTTCACAACGAACGCTCCCAATCCACCCCATTAGACCCTAAACTGACATTTTGGTGCATTTTGTACTATTTGGGTGCATTCGGGGCTGTTTGGTTGCCATACAAAACTCGATGCAAAACGGGCCAAACTAGTGCAAAAGTTTGTGCCACGAAGTCGCGTCGGAATTTTTCACAACGAACGCACCCGATCGACCCCATTAGACTCTAAACTGACATTTTGGTGCGTTTCGTACTATTTTGGTGCATTCGGGGCTGTTTGGTTGCCTTACGAAACTCGGTGTACAGCGGGCCGAACTAGTACAAAAGTTCGTGCCACAAAGTCGCGTCGGCATTTTTTGCAACGAACGCACCCTATCCACCCCATTGGACCCTAAACTGATGTTTTGATTCGTTTCGTACCAATTGGGTGCATTCGGGACCTTTTTGTTGCCTTACGAAACTCGGTGCAAAACGGGCCGAACTAGTGCAAAAGTTCGTGAAACGAAGTCGCGTCGGAATTTTTCACAACGAACGCTCCGAATCCACCCCATTAGACCCTAAACTGACGTTTTAGTGCATTTTGTACTATTTGGGTGCATTCGGGGCTGTATGGTAGCCTTACAAAACTCGATGCAAAACGGGCCAAATAGCAAAAGTGTGTGCCACGAAGTCGCATCGTAATTTTTCACAATGAACGCACCCGATCCAACCCATTAGACTCTAAACTGACATTTCGGTGCCTTTCATACTATTTGGGTGCATTCGGGACCGTTTGGTTGCATTATGAAACTAGGTGCAAAACGGGCCGAACTACTGCAAAAGTTCGTGCCACGAAGTCGCGTTGGAATTTTTTGCAACGAACGCACCCGAACCACCCCATTAGACCCTATACTGACATTTTGGTGCGTTTCGTACCATTTGGGTGCATTCAAGACCGTTTGGTTGCCTTACGAAACTTGGTGAAAAACGGGCCGAACTAGTGCAAAAGTTCGTGCCACGAAGTCGCGTCGGAATTTTTCACAACGAACGCACCCAATCCACCCCATTAGACCCTAAACTGACGTTTTGGTGCATTTCATACTATTTGGTGCATTCGGGGCCGTTTGGTTGCCTTACGAAACTCGGTGCAAAACGGGCCAAACTAGTGCAAAACTTCGTGCCATGAAGTCACATCGAATTTTTTTGCAACGAATGCACCGATCCACCCCATTAGACCCTAAACTAACGTTTTGGTGCATTTCATACTATTTGGGTGCACTCAGGGCCGCTTGGTTGCCTTACGAAACTCGGTGTAAAACGGGCCGAACTATTGCCAAAGTTTGTGCCAGGATGTCGCGGTGGAATTTTTCGCAACGAACACACCCGATCCACCCCATTGGACCCTAATATGACATTTTGGTGCGTGTCGAACTATTTGGGTGCATTCGGGACCTTTTGGTTGCCTTACGAAACTCGGTGCAAAACGGGCCGAACTAGTGCAAAAGTTCGTGCCATGAAGTCGCGTCGGAATTTTTCGCAACGAACGCACCCGATCCACCCCATTAGACCCTAAACTGACATTTTGGTGCGTTCCATACTATTTTGGTGCATTCGGGGCTGTTTGGTTGCCTTACTAAACTCGGTGTACAACGGGCCGAACTAGTACAAAAGTTCGTGCCACGAAGTCGCGTCGGAATTTTTTGCAAGGAACGCACCCGATCCACCCCATTGGACCCTAAACTGATGTTTTGGTGTGTTTCGTACCATTTGGGTGCATTCGAGACCTTTTGGTTGCCTTACGAAACTCGGTGCAAAACGGGCCGAACTAGTGCAAAAGTTCGTGGCACGAAGTCGCGTCGGAATTTTGCACAACGAACACACCCAATCCACCCCATCAGACCCTAAACAGACGTTTTGGTGCATTTCATACTATTTGGGTGCATTTGGGGCCGTTTGGTTGCCTTACGAAACTCGGTCCAAAACGGGCCAAACTAGTGCAAAAGTTCGTCCCATGAAGTCACGTCGGATTTTTTTTCAACGAACGCACCCGATCCTCCGCATTAGACCCTAAACTAACGTTTTGGTGCGTTTCGTACCATTTGGGTGCATTCGGGACCTCTTGGTTGCCTTACGAAACTCGGTGAAAAACGGGCCGAACTAGTGCAAAAGTTCGTGCCACGAAGTCGTGTCGGAATTTTCACAACAAACGCACCCAATCCACCCCATTAGACCATAAACTGACATTTTGGTGCATTTAATACTATTTGGGTGCATTCGGGACCGTTTGGTTGCATTATGAAACTCGGTGCAAAACGGGCCGAACTAGAACAAAAGTTCGTGCCACAAAGTAACGTTTTGGTGCGTTTCGTACTATTTTGGTGCATTCGGGACCGTTTGGTTACCTTATGAAACTCGGTGCACAACAGGCCGAACTAGTGCAAAAGTTCGTGCCACGAAGTCGCGTCGGAATTTTTCACAACGAACGCACCCGATCGACCCCATTGGACCCTAAACTGACGTTTTGGCACGATACGTACCGTTTGGGTGCATTCGAGACCGTTTGGTTGCCTTACGAAACTCGGTGCAAAACGGGCCGAACTAGTGCAAAAGTTCGTGGCACGAAGTCGCATCGGAATTTTTCACAACGAACACACCCAATCCACCCCATCAGACCCGAAACTGACGTTTTGGTGCATTTCATACTATTTGGGTGCATTCGGGGCCGTTTGGTTGCCTTACGAAACTCGGTGTAAAACGGGCCGAACTAGTGCAAAAGTTCGTGCCATGAAGTCACGTCGGATTTTTTTTTAAACGAATGCACCCGATCCTCCGCACTAGACTATAAACTAACATTTTGGTGCTTTTCGTACCATTTGGGTGCATTCGGGACCTTTTGGTTGCCTTACGAAACTCGGTGAAAAACGGGCCGAACTAGTGCAAAAGTTCGTGCCACGAAGTCGCGTCAGAATTTTTCACAACGAACGCACCCGATCCACCCCATTAGACCCTAAACTGACATTTTGGTGCGTTTCGTACTATTTTGGTTCATTCGGGGCTGTTTGGTTGCCTTACAAAACTCGGTGGACAACGGGCCGAACTAGTACAAAAGTTCGTGCCACGAAGTCGCGTCGGAATTTTTTGCAACGAACACAACCGATCCACCCCATTGGACCCTAAACTGATGTTTTGGTGCGTTTCGTACCATTTTGGTGCATACGGGACCTTTTGGTTGCCTTACGAAACTCGGTGCAAAACGGGCCGAACTAGTGCAAAAGTTCGTGAAACGAAGTCGCGTCGGAATTTTTCACAACGAACGCTCCCAATCCACCCCATTAGACCCTAAACTGACGTTTTGGTCCATTTTGTACTATTTTGGTGCATTCGGGGATGTTTGGTTGCCTTACAAAACTCGATGCAAAACGGGCCAAACTAGTGCAAAAGTTTGTGCCACGATGTCGCATCGGAATTTCTCACAACGAACGCGCCCGATCCACCCCATTAGACTCTAAACTGACATTTCGGTGCGTTTCATACTATTTAGGTGCATTCGGGACCGTTTGGTTGCATTATGAAACTCGGTGCAAAACGGGCCGAACTAGTGCAAAAGTTCGTGCCACGAAGTCGTGTTGGAATTTTTCACAACGAACGCACCCAATCCACCCCATCAGACCCGAAACTGACATTTTGGTGCATTTCATACTATTTGGGTGCATTCGGGGCCGTTTGGTTGCCTTACGAAACTCGGTGTAAAACGGGTCGAACTAGTGCAAAAGTTCGTGCCATGAAGTCGCGTCGGAATTTTTTTTAAACGAACGCACCCGATCCTCCGCACTAGACCATAAACTAACATTTTGGTGCTTTTCGTACCATTTGGGTGCATTCGGGACCTTTTGGTTGCCTTACGAAACTCGGTGAAAAACGGGCCGAACTAGTGCAAAAGTTCGTGCCACGGAGTCGCGTTGGAATTTTTCGCAACAAACGCACCCGAACCACCCCATTAGACCCTATACTGACATTTTGGTGCGTTTCGTACTATTTTGGTGCATTCGGGACCGTTTGGTTGCCTAACCAAACTCGGTGTACAACGGGCCGATCTAGTACAAAAGTTCGTGCCTCGAAGTCGCGTCGGAATTTTTCGCAACGAACGCACCCGATCCACCCCATTGGACCCTAAACTAACGTTTTGGTGCGTTTCGTACCATTTGGGTGCATTCGGGACCTTTTGGTTGCCTTACGAAACTCGGTGCAAAACGGGCCGAACTAGTGCATATGTTCGTGCCACGAAGTCGCGTCGGAATTTTTCACAACGAACGCACCCAATCCACCCCATTGGACCCTAAACTGATGTTTTGGTGCGTTTCGTTCCATTTTGGTGCATTCGGGACCTTTTGGTTGCCTTACGAAACTCGGTACACAACGGGCAAAACTAGTACAAAAGTTCGTGCCACGAAGTCGCATCGGAATTTTTCGTAACGAACGCACCCGATCCACCCCATTGGACCGTAAACTAACATTTTGGTTCGTTTCGTACTATTTGGGTGCATTCGGGAACGTTTGGTTGCCTTATGAAACTTGGTGCAAAACGGGCCGAACTAGTGCAAAAGTTCGTGCCGCGAAGTCGCGTTGGAATTTTTCGCAACGAACGCACTCAAACCACCTCATTAGACCCTAAACTGATGTTTTGGTGCGTTTCATACTATCTGGATGCATTCGGGGCCGTTTGGTTGCCTTTCGAAACTCGGTGCAAAATGGGCCGAACTAGTGCAAAAGTTCGTGCCATGAAGTCACGTCGGATTTTTTTTTTAAACGAACGCACCCGATCCTCCGCACTAGACCATAAACTAACATTTTGGTGCTTTTTGTACCATTTGGGTGCATTCGGGACCTTTTGGTTGCCTTACGAAACTCGGTGAAAAACGGGCCGAACTAGTGCAAAAGTTCGTGCCACGAAGTCGCGTCAGAATTTTTCACAACGAACGCACCCGATCCACCCCATTAGACCCTAAACTGACATTTTGGTGCGTTTCGTACTATTTTGGTTCATTCGGGGCTGTTTGGTTGCTTTACAAAACTCGGTGGACAACGGGCCGAACTAGTACAAAAGTTCGTGCCACGAAAACGCGTCGGAATTTTTTGCAACGAACACAACCGATCCACCCCATTGGACCCTAAACTGATGTTTTGGTGCGTTTCGTACCATTTTGGTGCATACGGGACCTTTTGGTTGCCTTACGAAACTCGGTGCAAAACGGGCCGAACTAGTGCAAAAGTTCGTGAAACCAAGTCGCGTCGGAATTTTTCACAACGAACGCTCCCAATCCACCCCATTAGACCCTAAACTGACGTTTTGGTGCATTTTGTACTATTTGGGTGCATTCGGGGCTGTTTGGTTGCCTTACAAAACTCGATGCAAAACGGGCCAAACTAGTGCAAAAGTTTGTGCCACGAAGTCGCGTCGGAATTTTTCACAACGAACGCACCCGATCGACCCCATTAGACTCTAAACTGACATTTTGGTGCGTTTCGTACTATTTTGGTGCATTCGGGGCTGTTTGGTTGCCTTACGAAACTCGGTGTACAGCGGGCCGAACTAGCACAAAAGTTCGTGCCACAAAGTCGCGTCGGCATTTTTTGCAACGAACGCACCCTATCCACCCCATTGGACCCTAAACTGATGTTTTGGTTCGTTTCGTACCAATTGGGTGCATTCGGGACCTTTTTGTTGCCTTACGAAACTCGGTGCAAAACGGGCCGAACTAGTGCAAAAGTTCGTGAAACGAAGTCGCGTCGGAATTTTTCACAACGAACGCTCCGAATCCACCCCATTAGACCCTAAACTGACGTTTTAGTGCATTTTGTACTATTTGGGTGCATTCGGGGCTGTATGGTAGCCTTACAAAACTCGATGCAAAACGGGCCAAATAGCAAAAGTGTGTGCCACGAAGTCGCATCGTAATTTTTCACAATGAACGCACCTGATCCAACCCATTAGACTCTAAACTGACATTTCGGTGCGTTTCATACTATTTGGGTGCATTCGGGACCGTTTGGTTGCATTATGAAACTAGGTGCAAAACGGGCCGAACTACTGCAAAAGTTCGTGCCACGAAGTCGCGTTGGAATTTTTTGCAACGAACGCACCCGAACCACCCCATTAAACCCTATACTGACATTTTGGTGCGTTTCGTACCATTTGGGTGCATTCAAGACCGTTTGGTTGCCTTACGAAACTTGGTGAAAAACGGGCCGAACTAGTGCAAAAGTTCGTGCCACGAAGTCGCGTCGGAATTTTTCACAACGAACGCACCCAATCCACCCCATTAGACCCTAAACTGACGTTTTGGTGCATTTCATACTATTTGGTGCATTCGGGGCCGTTTGGTTGCCTTACGAAACTCGGTGCAAAACGGGCCAAACTAGTGCAAAACTTCGTGCCATGAAGTCACATCGGATTTTTTTTGCAACGAATGCACCGATCCACCCCATTAGACCCTAAACTAACGTTTTGGTGCATTTCATACTATTTGGGTGCACTCAGGGCCGCTTGGTTGCCTTACGAAACTCGGTGTAAAACGGGCCGAACTATTGCCAAAGTTTGTGCCAGGATGTCGCGGTGGAATTTTTCGCAACGAACACACCCGATCCACCCCATTGGACCCTAATATGACATTTTGGTGCGTGTCGAACTATTTGGGTGCATTCGGGACCTTTTGGTTGCCTTACGAAACTCGGTGCAAAACGGGCCGAACTAGTGCAAAAGTTCGTGCCATGAAGTCGCGTCGGAATTTTTCGCAACGAACGCACCCGATCCACCCCATTAGACCCTAAACTGACATTTTGGTGCGTTCCATACTATTTTGGTGCATTCGGGGCTGTTTGGTTGCCTTACTAAACTCGGTGTACAACGGGCCGAACTAGTACAAAAGTTCGTGCCACGAAGTCGCGTCGGAATTTTTTGCAAGGAACGCACCCGATCCACCCCATTGGACCCTAAACTGATGTTTTGGTGTGTTTCGTACCATTTGGGTGCATTCGAGACCTTTTGGTTGCCTTACGAAACTCGGTGCAAAACGGGCCGAACTAGTGCAAAAGTTCGTGGCACGAAGTCGCGTCGGAATTTTGCACAACGAACACACCCAATCCACCCCATCAGACCCTAAACAGACGTTTTGGTGCATTTCATACTATTTGGGTGCATTTGGGGCCGTTTGGTTGCCTTACGAAACTCGGTCCAAAACGGGCCGAACTAGTGCAAAAGTTCGTCCCATGAAGTCACGTCGGATTTTTTTTCAACGAACGCACCCGATCCTCCGCATTAGACCCTAAACTAACGTTTTGGTAAGTTTCGTACCATTTGGGTGCATTCGGGACCTCTTGGTTGCCTTACGAAACTCGGTGAAAAACGGGCCGAACTAGTGCAAAAGTTCGTGCCACGAAGTCGTGTCGGAATTTTTCACAACGAACGCACCCAATCCACCCCATTAGACCATAAACTGACATTTTGGTGCATTTAATACTATTTGGGTGCATTCGGGACCGTTTGGTTGCATTATGAAACTCGGTGCAAAACGGGCCGAACTAGAACAAAAGTTCGTGCCACAAAGTAACGTTTTGGTGCGTTTCGTACTATTTTGGTGCATTCGGGACCGTTTGGTTACCTTATGAAACTCGGTGCACAACAGGCCGAACTAGTGCAAAAGTTCGTGCCACGAAGTCGCGTCGGAATTTTTCACAACGAACGCACCCGATCGACCCCATTGGACCCTAAACTGACGTTTTGGCACGATACGTACCGTTTGGGTGCATTCGAGACCGTTTGGTTGCCTTACGAAACTCGGTGCAAAACGGGCCGAACTAGTGCAAAAGTTCGTGGCACGAAGTCGCATCGGAATTTTTCACAACGAACACACCCAATCCACCCCATCAGACCCGAAACTGACGTTTTGGTGCATTTCATACTATTTGGGTGCATTCGGGGCCGTTTGGTTGCCTTACGAAACTCGGTGTAAAACGGGCCGAACTAGTGCAAAAGTTCGTGCCATGAAGTCACGTCGGATTTTTTTTTAAACGAACACACCCGAGCCTCCGCACTAGACCATAAACTAACATTTTGGTGCTTTTCGTACCATTTGGGTGCATTCGGGACCTTTTGGTTGCCTTACGAAACTCGGTGAAAAACGGGCCGAACTAGTGCAAAAGTTCGTGCCACGAAGTCGCGTCAGAATTTTTCACAACGAACGCACCCGATCCACCCCATTAGACCCTAAACTGACATTTTGGTGCGTTTCGTACTATTTTGGTTCATTCGGGGCTGTTTGGTTGCCTTACAAAACTCGGTGGACAACGGGCCGAACTAGTACAAAAGTTCGTGCCACGAAGTCGCGTCGGAATTTTTTGCAACGAACACAACCGATCCACCCCATTGGACCCTAAACTGATGTTTTGGTGCGTTTCGTACCATTTTGGTGCATACGGGACCTTTTGGTTGCCTTACGAAACTCGGTGCAAAACGGGCCGAACTAGTGCAAAAGTTCGTGAAACGAAGTCGCGTCGGAATTTTTCACAACGAACGCTCCCAATCCACCCCATTAGACCCTAAACTGACGTTTTGGTCCATTTTGTACTATTTTGGTGCATTCGGGGATGTTTGGTTGCCTTACAAAACTCGATGCAAAACGGGCCAAACTAGTGCAAAAGTTTGTGCCACGATGTCGCATCGGAATTTCTCACAACGAACGCGCCCGATCCACCCCATTAGACTCTAAACTGACATTTCGGTGCGTTTCATACTATTTAGGTGCATTCGGGACCGTTTGGTTGCATTATGAAACTCGGTGCAAAACGGGCCGAACTAGTGCAAAAGTTCGTGCCACGAAGTCGTGTTGGAATTTTTCGCAACAAACGGACCCGAACCACCCCATTATACCCTATACTGACATTTTGGTGCGTTTCGTACTATTTTGGTGCATTCGGGACCGTTTGGTTGCCTAACCAAACTCGGTGTACAACGGGCCGATCTAGTACAAAAGTTCGTGCCTCGAAGTCGCGTCGGAATTTTTCGCAACGAACGCACCCGATCCACCCCATTGGACCCTAAACTAACGTTTTGGTGCGTTTCGTACAATTTGGGTGCATTCGGGACCTTTTGGTTGCCTTACGAAACTCAGTGCAAAACGGGCCGAACTAGTGCATATGTTCGTGCCACGAAGTCGCGTCGGAATTTTTCACAACGAACGCACCCAATCCGCCCCATTAGACACTAAACTGATGTTTTGGTGCGTTTCATACTATTTGGGTGCATTCGGGGGTGTTTGGTTGCCTTACCAAACTCGGTGTACAACGGGCCGAACAAGTACAAAAGTTCGTGCCACGAAGTCGCGTCGGAATTTTTTGCAACGAACGCATCCGATCCACCCCATTGGACCCTAAACTGATGTTTTGGTGCGTTTCGTACCATTTTGGTGCATTCGGGACCTTTTGGTTGCCTTACGAAACTCGGTACACAACGGGCAAAACTAGTACAAAAGTTCGTGCCACGAAGTCGGGTCGCAATTTTTCGCAACGAACGCACCCGATCCACCCCATTGGACCCTAAACTAACATTTTGGTTCGTTTCGTACTATTTGGGTGCATTCGGGACCATTTGGTTGCCTTATGAAACTCGGTGCAAAACGGGCCGAACTAGTGCAAAAGTTCGTGCCGCGAAGTCGCGTTGGAATTTTTCTCAACGAATGCACTCAAACACCTCATTAGACCCTAAACTGATGTTTTGGTGCGTTTCATACTATGTGGATGCATTCGGGGCCGTTTGGTTGCCTTTCGAAACTCGGTGCAAAACGGGCCGAACTAGTGCAAAAGATCGTGAAACGAAATCGCGTTGGAATTTTTCACAATGAACGCACCCGAACCACCCCATTAGACCCTATAATGACATTTTGGTGCGTTTCGTACAATTTGGGTGCATTCGGGACCGTTTGATTGCCTTACGAAACTCGGTATACAACGGGCAAAACTAGTACAAAAGTTCGTGCCACGAAGTCGCGTCGGAATTTTTCGCAACGAACGCACCCGATCCACCCCATTGGACCCTAAACTAACATTTTGGTGCGTTTCGTACCATTTGGGTGCATTCGGGACCTTTTGGTTGCCTTACAAACTCAGTGCAAAACGGGCCGAACTAGTGCAAAAGTTCGTGGCACGAAGTCGCGTCTGAATTTTTCGCAACGAACACACCCGATCCACCCCATTGGACCCAAAACTGAAATTTTGGTGCGTTTCGTACTATTTAGGTGCATTCGGGACCATTTGGTTGCCTTATGAAACTCGGTGCAAAACGGGCCGAACTAGTGCAAAAGTTCGTGCCGCGAAGTCGCTTTGGAATTTTTCGCAACGAACGCGCTCAAACCATCTCATTAGACCCTAAACTGATGTTTTGGTGCGTTTCATACTATGTGGATGCATTCGGGACCGTTTGGTTGCCTTTCGAAACTCGGTGCAAAACGGGCCGAACTAGTGCAAAAGTTCGTGCCACGAAGTCACGTTGGAATTTTTCACAACGAACGCACCCAATCCACCCCATTAGACCCTAAACTGATGTTTTGGTGCGTTTTCATACTATTTGGGTGCATTCGGGGGTGTTTGGTTGCCTTACCAAACTCGGTGTACAACGGGCCGAACTAGTACAAAAGTTCGTGCCACGAAGTCGCGTCGGAATTTTTTGCAACGAACGCATCCGATCCACCCCATTGGACCCTAAACTGATGTTTTGGTGCGTTTCGTACCATTTTGGTGCATTCGGGACCTTTTGGTTGCCTTACGAAACTCGGTACACAACGGGCAAAACTAGTACAAAAGTTCGTGCCACGAAGTCGGGTCGGAATTTTTCGCAACGAACGCACCCGATCCACCCCATTGGACCCTAAACTAACATTTTGGTTCGTTTCGTACTATTTGGGTGCATTCGGGACCATTTGGTTGCCTTATGAAACTCGGTGCAAAACGGGCCGAACTAGTGCAAAAGTTCGTGCCGCGAAGTCGCGTTGGAATTTTTCGCAACGAACGCACTCAAACCACCTCATTAGACCCTAAACTGATGTTTTGGTGCGTTTCATACTATGTGGATGCATTCGGGGCCGTTTGGTTGCCTTTCGAAACTCGGTGCAAAACGGGCCGAACTAGTGCAAAAGATCGTGAAACGAAATCGCGTCGGAATTTTTCACAACGAACGCGCCCGATCCACCCCATTAGACTCTAAACTAACATTCGGTGCGTTTCATACTATTTAGGGGCATTCGGGACCGTTTGGTTGCATTATGAAACTCGGTGCAAAACGGGCCGAACTAGTGCAAAAGTTCGTGCCACGAAGTCGCGTTGGAATTTTTCGCAACAAACGCACCCGAACCACCCCATTAGACCCTATACTGACATTTTGGTGCGTTTCGTACTATTTGGTGCATTCGGGACCGTTTGGTTGCCTAACCAAACTCGGTGTACAACGGGCCGATCTAGTACAAAAGTTCGTGCCTCGAAGTCGCGTCGGAATTTTTCGCAACGAACGCACCCGATCCACCCCATTGGACCCTAAACTAACGTTTTGGTGCGTTTCGTACCATTTGGGTGCATTCGGAACCTTTTGGTTGCCTTACGAAACTCGGTGCAAAACGGGCCGAACTAGTGCATATGTTCGTGCCACGAAGTCGCGTCGGAATTTTTCACAACGAACAACACCCAATCCACCCCATTGGACCCTAAACTGATGTTTTGGTGCGTTTCGTTCCATTTTGGTGCATTCGGGACCTTTTGGTTGCCTTACGAAACTCGGTACACAACGGGCAAAACTAGTACAAAAGTTCGTGCCACGAAGTCGCATCGGAATTTTTCGTAACGAACGCACCCGATCCACCCCATTGGACCGTAAACTGACATTTTGGTTCGTTTCGTACTATTTGGGTGCATTCGGGACCGTTTGGTTGCCTTATGAAACTTGGTGCAAAACGGGCCGAACTAGTGCAAAAGTTCGTGCCGCGAAGTCGCGTTGGAATTTTTCGCAACGAACGCACTCAAACCACCTCATTAGACCCTAAACTGATGTTTTGGTGCGTTTCATACTATCTGGATGCATTCGGGGCCGTTTGGTTGCCTTTCGAAACTCGGTGCAAAACGGGCCGAACTAGTGCAAAAGTTCGTGCCATGAAGTCACGTCGGAGTTTTTTTTAAACGAACGCACCCGATCCTCCGCACTAGACCATAAACTAACATTTTGGTGCTTTTCGTACCATTTGGGTGCATTCGGGACCTTTTGGTTGCCTTACGAAACTCGGTGAAAAACGGGCCGAACTAGTGCAAAAGTTCGTGCCACGAAGTCGCGTCAGAATTTTTCACAACGAACGCACCCGATCCACCCCATTAGACCCTAAACAAACGTTTTGGTGCGTTTCGTACCATCTGGGTGCATTCGGGACCTTTTGGTTGCCTTACGAACTCGGTGCAAAACAGGCCGAACTAGTGCAAAAGTTCGTGGCACGAAGTCGCGTCTGAATTTTCCGCAACGAACACACCCGATCCACCCCATTGGACCCTAATCTGACATTTTGGTGCGTTTCGTACTATTTGGGTGCATTCGGGACCATTTGGTTGCCTTATGAAGCTCGGTGCAAAACGGGCCGAACTAATGCAAAAGTTCGTGCCGCGAACTCGCGTTGGAATTTTTCGCAATGAACGCACCCGATCCACCCCATTAGACCCTAAACTGACATTTTGGTGCGTTTCGTACCATTTTGGTGCATTCGGGGCTGTTTGGTTGCCTTACCAAACTCGGTGTACAACGGGCCGAACTAGTACAAAAGTTCGTGCCAACGAAGTCGCGTCGGAATTTTTGCAACAAACGCACCCTATCCACACCATTGGACCCTAAACTGATGTTTTGGTGCGTTTCGTACCAATTGGGTGCATTCGGGACCTTTTGGTTGCCTTACGAAACTCGGTGCAAAACGGGCCGAACTAGTGCAAAAGTTCGTGAAACGAAGTCGCGTCGGAATTTTTCATAACGAACGCTCCCAATCCACCCCATTAGACCCTAAATTGATGTTTTTAGTGCATTTTGTAATATTTGGGTGCATTCGGGGCTGTTTGGTTGCCTTACAAAACTCGATGCAAACGGGCGAAACTAGTGCAAAAGTTTGTGCCACGAAGTCGCATCGGAATTTTTCACAACGAACGCACCCCATCCAACCCATTAGACTATAAACTGACATTTCGGTGTGTTTCATACTATTTGGGTGCATTCGGGACCGTTTGGTTGCATTATGAAACTCGGTGCAAAACTGGTCGAACTAGTGCAAAAGTTCGTGCCACGAAGTCGCGTTGGAATTTTTCGCAACAAATACACCCGAACCACCCCATTAGACCCTATACTGACATTTTGGTGCGTTTCGTACAATTTGGGTGCATTCGGGACCGTTTGATTGCCTTACGAAACTCAGTATACAACGGGCAAAACTAGTACAAAAGTTCGTGCCTCGAAGTCGCGTCGGAATTTTTCACAACGAACGCACCCGATCCACCCCATTGGACCCTAAACTAACGTTTTGGGTGCGTTTCGTACCATTTGGGTGCATTCGGGACCTTTTGGTTGCCTTATGTAAACTCGGTGCAAAACGGGCCGAACTAGTGCATATGTTCGTGCCCCGAAGTCGCGTCGGAATTTTTCAGAACGAACGCACCCAATCCACCCCATTGGACTCTAAACTGACATTTTTAAGCATTTCGTACTATTTGGGTGCAATCGGGGCCGTTTGGTTGCCTTACGAAACTCGGTGCAAAACGGGCCGAACTAGTGCATATTTTCGTCCCATAAAGTCACGTCGGAATTTTTTGCAACGAACGCACCCGATCCACCCCATTAGACCCTAAACTGACGTTTTGGTGCATTTCGTACTATTTGGGTGCATTCAGAGCCGCTTGGTTGCCTTACGAAACTCGGTGCAAAATGGGCCGAACTAGGCCAAAGTTCGTGCCAGATTGTCGCGTTGGAATTTTTTGCAACGAATGCACCCGATCCACCCCATTAGACCCTAAACTGACATTTTGGTGCGTGTCGAAACTATTGGGTGCATCCGGGACCGTTTGGTGGCTTTACAAATCTCAGTGCACAAAGGGCCGAACTAGTGCAAAAGTTCGTGCCACGAAGTCGCGTCGGAATTTTTCTCAACGAACGCACCCGATCCACCCATTGGACCCTAAACTAACGTTTGGTGCGTTCTACCATTTGGGTGCATTCGGGACCTTTTGGTTGCCTTACGAACTCGGTGCAAAACGGGCCGAACTAGTGCAAAAGTTCGTGGCACGAAGTCGCGTCTGAATTTTTCGCAACGAACACACCCGATCCACCCAATTGGACCGTAAACTAACATTTTGGTGCGTTTCGTACTATTTGGGTGCATTCGGGACCATTTGGTTGCCTTATGAAACTTGGTGCAAAACGGGCCGAACTAGTGCAAAAGTTCGTGCCGCGAACTCGCGTTGGCATTTTTCGCAACGAATGCACTCAAACCACCTCATTAGACCCTAAACAGATGTTTTGGTGCGTTTCATACTATGTGGATGCATTCGGGACCGTTTGGTTGCCTTTCGAAACTCGGTGCAAAACAGGCCGAACTAGTGCAAAAGTTTGTGCCACGAAGTCGCATCGGAATTTTTCACAACGAACGCACCCGATCAACCCCATTAGACTCTAAACTGACACTTTGGTGTGTTTCATACTATTTGGATGCATTCGGGACCGTTTGGTTGCATTATGAAATTCGGTGCAAAACTGGTCGAACTAGTGCAAAAGTTCGTGCCACGAAGTCGCGTTGGAATTTTTCGCAACAAACACACCCGAACCACCCCATTAGACCCTATACTGACATTTTGGTGCGTTTCGTACAATTTGGGTGCATTCGGGGACCGTTTGATTGCCTTACGAAACCCAGTATACAACGGGCAAAAACTAGTACAAAAGTTCGTGCCTTGAAGTCGCGTCGGAATTTTTCGCAACGAACGCACCCGATCCACCCCATTGGACCCTAAACTAACGTTTTGGTGCGTTTCGTACCATTTGGGTGCATTCGGGACCTTTTGGTTGCCTTACGAAACTCGGTGCAAACGGGCCGAACTAGTGCATATGTTCGTGCCACGAAGTCGCGTCGGAATTTTTCAGAACGAACGCACCCAATCCACCCCGTTGGACTCTAAACTGACGTTTTTAAGCATTTCGTACTATTTGGGTGCATTCGGGGCCGTTTGGTTGCCTTACGAAACTCGGTGCAAAACGGGCCGAACTAGTGCATATTTTCGTCCCATAAAGTCACGTCGGAATTTTTTGCAACGAACGCACCCGATCCACCCCATTAGAACCTAAACTGACGTTTTGGTGCATTTCGTACTATTTGGGTGCATTCAGGGCCGCTTGGTTGCCTTACGAAACTCGGTGCAAAATGGGCCGAACTAGGCCAAAGTTCGTGCCAGATTGTCGCGTTAGGAATTTTTTGCAACGAACGCACCCGATCCACCCCATTAGACAATAAACTGACATTTTGGTGCGTGTCGAACTATTTGGGTGCATCCGGGACCGTTTGGTGGCTTTACAAAACTCGGTGCAAAACGGGCCGAACTAGTGCAAAAGTTCGTGCCACGAAGTCGCGTTGGAATTTTTCACAACAAACACACCTGAACCACCCCAATAAACCCTAAAGTAACAGTTTTGGTGCATTTCGTACTATTTTGGTGCATTCGGGACCGTTTGTTGCCTTATGAAACTCAGTGCACAACGGGCCGAACTAGTGCAAAAGTTCGTGCCACGAAGTCAGCTTCGGAATTTTTCACAACGAACGCACCCGATCCACCCCATTGGACCCTAAACTAACGTTTTGGTGCGTTTCGTACCATCTGGGGTGCATTCGGGACCATTTGGTTGCCTTACGAACTCGGTGCAAAACAGGCCGAACTAGTGCAAAAGTTCGTGGCACGAAGTCGCGTCTGAATTTTCCGCAACGAACACACCCGATCCACCCCATTGGACCCTAATCTGACATTTTGGTGCGTTTCGTACTATTTGGGTGCATTCGGGACCATTTGGTTGCCTTATGAAAGCTCGGTGCAAACGGGCCGAACTAATGCAAAAGTTCGTGCCGCGAACTCGCGTTGGAATTTTTCGCAATGAACGCACCCGATCCACCCCATTAGACCCTAAACTGACATTTTGGTGCGTTTCGTACTATTTTGGTGCATTCGGGGCTGTTTTGGTTGCCTTACCAAACTCGGTGTACAACGGGCCGAACTAGTACAAAAGTTCGTGCCACGAAAGTCGCGTCGGAATTTTTTTGCAACAAACGCACCCTATCCACACCATTGGACCCTAAACTGATGTTTTGGTGCGTTTCGTACCAATTGGGTGCATTCGGGACCTTTTGGTTGCCTTACGAAACTCGGTTGCAAAACGGGCCGAACTAGTGCAAAAGTTCGTGAAACGAAGTCGCGTCGGAAATTTTTCATAACGAACGCTCCCAATCCACCCCATTAGACCCTAAATTGATGTTTTAGTGCATTTTGTAATATTTGGGTGCATTCGGGGCTGTTTGGTTGCCTTACAAAACTCGATGCAAAACGGGCGAAACTAGTGCAAAAGTTTGTGCCACGAAGTCGCATCGGAATTTTTCACAACGAACGCACCCCATCCAACCCATTAGACTATAAACTGACATTTCGGTGTGTTTCATACTATTTGGGTGCATTCGGGACCGTTTGGTTGCATTATGAAACTCGGTGCAAAACTGGTCGAACTAGTGCAAAAGTTCGTGCCACGAAGTCGCGTTGGAATTTTTCGCAACAAATACACCCGAACCACCCCATTAGACCCTATACTGACATTTTGGTGCGTTTCGTACAATTTGGGTGCATTCGGGACCGTTTGATTGCCTTACGAAACTCAGTATACAACGGGCAAAACTAGTACAAAAGTTCGTGCCTCGAAGTCGCGTCGGAATTTTTCACAACGAACGCACCCGATCCACCCCATTGGACCCTAAACTAACGTTTTGGTTCGTTTCGTACCATTTGGGTGCATTCGGGACCTTTTGGTTGCCTTATGAAACTCGGTTGCAAAACGGGCCGAACTAGTGCATATGTTCGTGCCCCGAAGTCGCGTCGGAATTTTTCAGAACGAACGCACCCAATCCACCCCATTGGACTCTAAACTGACGTTTTTAAGCATTTCGTACTATTTGGGTGCAATCGGGGCCGTTTGGTTGCCTTACGAAACTCGGTGCAAAACGGGCCGAACTAGTGCATATTTTCGTCCCATAAAGTCACGTCGGAATTTTTTGCAACGAACGCACCCGATCCACCCCATTAGACCCTAAACTGACGTTTGGTGCATTTCGTACTATTTGGGTGCATTCAGAGCCGCTTGGTTGCCTTACGAAACTCGGTGCAAAATGGGCCGAACTAGGCCAAAGTTCGTGCCAGATTGTCGCGTTGGAATTTTTTGCAACGAATGCACCCGATCCACCCCATTAGACCCTAAACTGACATTTTGGTGCGTGTCGAACTATTTGGGTGCATCCGGGACCGTTTGGTGGCTTTACAAATCTCAGTGCACAAAGGGCCGAACTAGTGCAAAAGTTCGTGCCACGAAAGTCGCGTCGGAATTTTTCTCAACGAACGCACCCGATCCACCCATTGGACCCTAAACTAACGTTTTGGTGCGTTTCTACCATTTGGTGCATTCGGGACCTTTTGGTTGCCTTACGAACTCGGTGCAAAACGGGCCGAACTAGTGCAAAAGTTCGCTGGCACCGAAGTCGCGTCTGAATTTTCGCAACGAACACACCCGATCCACCCAATTGGACCGTAAACTAACATTTTGGTGCGTTTCGTACTATTTGGGTGCATTCCGGGACCATTTTGGTTGCCTATGAAACTTGGTGCAAAACGGGCCGAACTAGTGCAAAAGTTCGTGCCGCGAAACTCGCGTTGGCATTTTTCGCAACGAATGCACTCAAACCACTCATTAGACCCTAAACAGATGTTTTGGTGCGTTTCATACTATGTGGATGCATTCGGGACCGTTTGGTTGCCTTTCGAAACTCGGTGCAAAACGGGCCGAACTAGTGCAAAAGTTTGTGCCACGAAGCGCATCGGAATTTTCACAACGAACACCCGATCAACCATTAGACTCTAAACTGACACTTTGGTGGTTTCATACTATTTGGGATGCATTCGGGACCGTTTGGTTTGCATTATGAACTCGGTGCAAAACTGGTCGAACTAGTGCAAAAGTTCGTGCCACGAAGTCGCGTTGGAATTTTTCGCAAACACACCCGAACCACCCCATTAGACCTATACTGACATTTGGTGCGTTTCGTACAATTTGGGTGCATTCGGGACCGTTTGATTGCCTTACGAAACCAGTATACAACGGGCAAAACTAGTACAAAAGTTCGTGCCTTGAAGTCGCGTCGGAATTTTTGCAACGAACGCACCCGATCCACCCCATTGGACCCTAAACTACGTTTTGGTGCGTTTC
>NW_024376508.1:0-49565 GCF_016808335.1 Panicum virgatum
CAAAAGTTTGTGCCACGAAGTGACATTGGGATTTTTCACAACGAACGCACCCAATCCTCCATTCTACCCTAAACTCATGTTTGGTGCGTTGCATTGTGTTTGGGTGCAATTGGGATCGTTTCATAACTGCATGAAACTCGATGCAAAACAGGGTGAACCGTGCAATTAATGCAAAAGATCGTGCCGCCGAAGTCACGTCGGGATTTTTCACAACGAATGCAACCAATCCACTCCATTGGACCCGAAACTCATGTTTGGAGCGTTGCATAGTGTTTGGGTGCAATTGGGAAAGTTTCGTAACTGCATGAAACTCGACGAAAAAACAGGGTGTCACAAAGTCACGTCGGGATTTTTCGCAACGAATGCACCCAATCCACTCCATTTGGACCCTAAACTCATGTTTTGGAGCGTTGCATAGTGTTTGGGTGCAATTGGGGAAAGTTTCGTAACTGCATGAAACTCGACGAAAAACAGGGTGCCACGAAGTCAATCGGGATTTTTCGCAACGAACGCACCCAATCCACTACATTGGACCCTAAACTCATGTTTTGGTGCATTGGTGTTTTTCTGCATTTGGGATCGTTTCCTAACTGCATGAAACTCGACGCAAAACAAGTTGAACTTGTGCAATTAATGCAAAAGATCGTGCCGCGAAGTCACGTCGGGATTTTTCGCAACGAATGCACCCAATCCACCACATTGGACCCTAAACTCATGTTTGGGTGTGTTGCATAGTGTTAGGATGCATTTGGGATCATTTCGTAACTGCATGAAACTCGATGCAAAACAGGGTGAACTGGTGCAATTAATGCAAAAGTTCATGCCACGAAGTGAAATCGGGATTTTTTCGCAACAAACACACCCAATCCACTCCATTGGACCCTAAACTCATGTTTTGGTGCGTTGCATAGTGTTTGGCTGCATTTGGGATCATTTCGTAACAGCACGAAACTCGATGCAAAACAGGGTGTGAACTGGTGCATTAATGCAAAAGTTCATGTCACGAAGTAACATCGGGATTTTACGCAACGAACACACCCAATCCACTCCATCGGACCCAAAACACATGTTTTGGTGCGTTTCATAATGTTTTGGCTGCATTTGGGATCGTTTCGTAACTGCATGAAACTCGATGCAAAACAGGGTGAACTGGTGCAATTAATGCAAAAATTTGTGTCACGAAGTAACATCGGGATTTTACGCAACGAACACACCCAATCCACTCCATTGGACCCAAAACACATGTTTTGGTGCGTTTCCTAGTGTTTGGCAGCATTTGGGATCGTTTCATAACTGCATCAAACTCGTTGCAAAATGGGGTCAACTGGTGCAATTAATGCAAAAGATCGTGCCGTGAAGTCACGTCGGGATTTGTCGCAACAAAAGCACCCAATCCACCACATTGACCCTAAACTCATGTTTCTGTGCGTTGCATAGTGTTTGGCTGCAATGGGGACCATTTCGTAACTGCATGAAACTCGATGCAAAATTGGGTGAACAGGTGCAATTATTGCAAAAGTTTGTGCCACGAAGTGACATTGGGATTTTTCACAACGAACGCACCCAATCCACTCCATTCTACCCTAAACTCATGTTTTGGTGCGTTGCATTGTGTTTGGGTGCAATTGGGATCGTTTCATAACTGCATGAAACTCGATGCAAAACAGGGTGAACCGGTGCAATTAATGCAAAAGATCGTGCCGCGAAGTCACGTCAGGATTTTTCACAACGAATGCACCCAATCCACTCCATTGGACCCGAAACTCATGTTTTGGAGCGTTGCATAGTGTTTGGGTGCAATTGGGAAAGTTTCGTAACTGCATGAAACTCGACGAAAAACAGGGTGTCACAAAGTCACGTCGGGATTTTTCGCAACGAATGCACCCAATCCACTCCATTGGACCCTAAACTCATGTTTTGGAGCGTTGCATAGTGTTTGGGTGCAATTGGGAAAGTTTCGTAACTGCATGAAACTCGACGAAAAACAGGGTGCCACGAAGTCACATCGGGATTTTTCGCAACGAACGCACCCAATCCACTACATTGGACCCTAAACTCATGTTTTGGTGCATTGGTGTTTTTCTGCATTTGGGATCGTTTCCTAACTGCATGAAACTCGACGCAAAACAAGTTGAACTTGTGCAATTAATGCAAAAGATCGTGCCGCGAAGTCACGTCGGGATTTTTTCGCAACGAATGCACCCAATCCACCACATTGGACCCTAAACTCATGTTTGGGTGTGTTGCATAGTGTTAGGATGCATTTGGGATCATTTCGTAACTGCATGAAACTCGATGCAAAACAGGGTGAACTGGTGCAATTAATGCAAAAGTTCATGCCACGAAGTGAAATCGGGATTTTTCGCAACAAACACACCCAATCCACTCCATTGGACCCTAAACTCATGTTTTGGTGCGTTGCATAGTGTTTGGCTGCATTTGGGATCATTTCGTAACAGCACGAAACTCGATGCAAAACAGGGTGAACTGGTGCATTAATGCAAAAGTTCATGTCACGAAGTAACATCGGGATTTTACGCAACGAACACACCCAATCCACTCCATCGGACCCAAAACACATGTTTTGGTGCGTTTCATAATGTTTGGCTGCATTTGGGATCGTTTCGTAACTGCATGAAACTCGATGCAAAACAGGGTGAACTGGTGCAATTAATGCAAAAGTTCGTGTCACGAAGTAACATCGGGATTTTACGCAACGAACACACCCAATCCACTCCATTGGACCCAAAACACATGTTTTGGTGCGTTTCATAGTGTTTGGCAGCATTTGGGACCATTTCATAACTGCATGATACTCGATGCAAAATGGGGTCAACAGGTGCAATTAATGCAAAAGATCGTGCCGCGAAGTCACGTCGGGATTTTTCGCAACAAATGCACCCAATCCACCACATTGGACCCTAAACTCATGTTTTTGTGCGTTGCATAGTGTTTGGCTGCAATGGGGACCATTTCGTAACTGCATGAAACTCGATGCAAAATTGGGTGAACAGGTGCAATTAATGCAAAAGTTTGTGCCACAAAGTGACATTGGGATTTTTCACAACGAACGCACCCAATCCACTCCATTGGACCCTAAACTCATGTTTTGGAGCGTTGCATAGTGTTTGGGTGCAATTGGGAAAGTTTCGTAACTGCATGAAACTCGACGAAAAACAGGGTGCCACGAAGTCACATCGGGATTTTTCGCAACGAACGCACCCAATCCACTACATTGGACCCTAAACTCATGTTTTGGTGCGTTGCGTAGTGTTTGGATGCATTTGGGATCGTTTCCTAACTGCATGAAACTCGATGCAAAACAAGTTGAACTGGTGCAATTAATGCAAAAGATCGTGCCGCGAAGTCACGTCGGAATTTTTCGCAACGAATGCACCCAATCCACCACATTGGACCCTAAACTCATGTTTGGGTGCGTTGCATAGTGTTAGGATGCATTTGGGATCATTTCGTAACTGCATGAAACTCGATGCAAAACAGGGTGAACTGGTGCAATTAATGCAAAAGTTCATGCCACGAAGTGAAATCGGGATTTTTCGCAACAAACACACCCAATCCACTCCATTGGACCCTAAACTCATGTTTTGGTGCGTTGCATAGTGTTTGGCTGCATTTGGGATCATTTCGTAACAGCACGAAACTCGATGCAAAACAGGGTGAACTGGTGCATTAATGCAAAAGTTCATGTCACGAAGTAACATCGGGATTTTACGCAACGAACACACCCAATCCACTCCATCGGACCCAAAACACATGTTTTGGTGCGTTTCATAATGTTTGGCTGCATTTGGGATCGTTTCGTAACTGCATGAAACTCGATGCAAAACAGGGTGAACTGGTGCAATTAATGCAAAAGTTCGTGTCACGAAGTAACATCGGGATTTTACGCAACGAACACACCCAATCCACTCCATTGGACCCAAAAGACATGTTTTGGTGCGTTTCATAGTGTTTGGCAGCATTTGGGACCATTTCATAACTGCATGATACTCGTTGCAAAATGGGGTCAACTGGTTGCAATTAATGCAAAAGATCGTGCCGCGAAGTCACGTCGGGATTTTTTCGCAACAAATGCACCCAATCCACCACATTGGACCCTAAACTCATGTTTGGGTGCGCTGCATAGTGTTTGGCTGCATTTGGGACCATTTCGTAACTGCATGAAACTCGATGCAAAACAAGGTGAACTGGTGCAATTAATGCAAAAGTTCGTGCCACGAAGTGAAATCAGGATTTTTCGCAACGAACGCACCCAATCCACTCCATTGGATGCTAAACTCATGTTTTGGTGTGTTGCATAGTGTTTGGCAGCATTTAGTATCGTTTCAAACCTGCATCAAGCTCGTTGCAAAATGGGGTCAACTGGTGCAATTAATGCAAAAGTTTGTGCCATGAAGTCACGTCGGGATTTTTCGCAACGTACGCACCCAATCCACCACATTGGACCCTAAACTCATGTTTTGGTGCGTTGCATAGTGTTTGGGTGCAATTGGGACCATTTCGTAACTGCATGAAACTCGATGCAATACAGGGTGAACTGGTGCAATTAATGCAAAAGTTCGTGCCACGAAGTGAAATCGGGATTTTTCGCAACAAACGCACCCAATCCACTCCATTGGACCCTAAACTCATATTTTGGTGCGTTGCAAAGTGTTTGGCTGCATTTGGGATCATTTTGTAACTGCATGAAACTCGATGCAAAACAGGGTGAACTGGTGCAATTAATGCAAAAGTTCATGTCACGAAGTAACATCGGGATTTTATGCAACGAACACACCCAATCCACTCCATTGGACCCAAAACACATGTTTTGGTGCGTTTCAAAGTGTTTGGCAGCATTTGGGATCGTTTCATAACTGCATCAAACTCGTTGCAAAATGGGGTCAACTAGTGCAATTAATGCATAAGTTCGTGCCACGAAGTCTCGTCGGCATTTTTCGCAAGGAACGCACACAATCCACCACATTGGACCCTAAACTCATGTTTTGGTGCGTTGCATAGTGTTTGGCAGCATTTGGTATCGTTTCAAACCTGCATCAAGCTCGTTGCAAAATGGGGTCAACTGGTGCAATTAATGCAAAAGTTTGTGCCATGAAGTCACGTCGGGATTTTTCGCAACGTACGCACCCAATCCACCACATTGGACCCTAAACTCATGTTTTAGTGCGTTGCATAGTGTTTGGGTGCAATTGGGACCATTTCGTAACTGCATGAAACTCGATGCAATACAGGGTGAACTGGTGCAATTAATGCAAAAGTTCGTGCCACGAAGTGAAATCGGGATTTTTCGCAACAAACGCACCCAATCCACTCTATTGGACCCTAAACTCATGTTTTGGTGCGTTGCATAGTATTTGGCTGCATTTGGGATCGTTTCGTAACTGCATGAAACTCGATGCAAAACAGGGTGAACTGGTGCAATTAATGCAAAAGTTCGTGTCACGAAGTAACATCGGGATTTTACGCAACGAACACACCCAATCCACTCCATTGGACCCAAAACACATGTTTTGGTGCGTTTCATAGTGTTTGGCAGCATTTGGGACCGTTTCATAACTGCATGAAACTCGATGCAAAACAGGGTGAACTGGTGCATTTAATGCAAAAATTTGTGTCACGAAGTAACATCGGGATTTTACGCAACGAACACACCCAATCCACTCCATTGGACCCAAAACACATGTTTTGGTGCGTTTCCTAGTGTTTGGCAGCATTTGGGATCGTTTCATAACTGCATCAAACTCGTTGCAAAATGGGGTCAACTGGTGCAATTAATGCAAAAGATCGTGCCGTGAAGTCACGTCGGGATTTGTCGCAACAAATGCACCCAATCCACCACATTGAACCTAAACTCATGTTTCTGTGCGTTGCATAGTGTTTGGCTGCAATGGGGACCATTTCGTAACTGCATGAAACTCGATGCAAAATTGGGTGAACAGGTGCAATTATTGCAAAAGTTTGTGCCTCGAAGTGACATTGGGATTTTTCACAACGAACGCACCCAATCCACTCCATTCTACCCTAAACTCATGTTTTGGTGCGTTGCATTGTGTTTGGGTGCATTTGGGATCGTTTCATCACTGCATGAAACTCGATGCAAAACAGGGTGAACCGGTGCAATTAATGCAAAAGATCGTGCCGCGAAGTCACGTCGGGATTTTTCACAACGAATGCACCCAATCCACTCCATTGGACCCGAAACTCATGTTTTGGAGCGTTGCATAGTGTTTGGGTGCAATTGGGATTGTTTCGTAACTGCATGAAACTCGACGAAAAACAGGGTGTCACAAAGTCACGTCGGGATTTTTCGCAACGAATGCACCCAATCCACTCCATTGGACCCTAAACTCATGTTTTGGAGCGTTGCATAGTGTTTGGGTGCAATTGGGAAAGTTTCGTAACTGCATGAAACTCGACGAAAAACAGGGTGCCACGAAGTCACATCGGGATTTTTCGCAACGAACGCACCCAATCCACTACATTGGACCCTAAACTCATGTTTTGGTGCATTGGTGTTTTTCTGCATTTGGGATCGTTTCCTAACTGCATGAAACTCGACGCAAAACAAGTTGAACTTGTGCAATTAATGCAAAAGATCGTGCCGCGAAGTCACGTCGGGATTTTTCGCAACGAATGCACCCAATCCACCACATTGGACCCTAAACTCATGTTTGGGTGTGTTGCATAGTGTTAGGATGCATTTGGGATCATTTCGTAACTGCATGAAACTCGATGCAAAACAGGGTGAACTGGTGCAATTAATGCAAAAGTTCATGCCACGAAGTGAAATCGGGATTTTTCGCAACAAACACACCCAATCCACTCCATTGGACCCTAAACTCATGTTTTGGTGCGTTGCATAGTGTTTGGCTGCATTTGGGATCATTTCGTAACAGCACGAAACTCGATGCAAAACAGGGTGAACTGGTGCATTAATGCAAAAGTTCATGTCACGAAGTAACATCGGGATTTTACGCAACGAACACACCCAATCCACTCCATCGGACCCAAAACACATGTTTTGGTGCGTTTCATAATGTTTGGCTGCATTTGGGATCGTTTCGTAACTGCATGAAACTCGATGCAAAACAGGGTGAACTGGTGCAATTAATGCAAAAGTTCGTGTCACGAAGTAACATCGGGATTTTACTCAACGAACACACCCAATCCACTCCATTGGACCCAAAACACATGTTTTGGTGCGTTTCATAGTGTTTGGCAGCATTTGGGACCATTTCAGAACTGCATGATACTCGATGCAAAATGGGGTCAACTGGTGCAATTAATGCAAAAGATCGTGCCGCGAAGTCACGTCGGGATTTTTCGCAACAAATGCACCCAATCCACCACATTGGACCCTAAACTCATGTTTTTGTGCGTTGCATAGTGTTTGGCTGCATTTGGGACCATTTTCGTAACTGCATGAAACTCGATGCAAAATTGGGTGAACAGGTGTAATTAATGCAAAAGTTTGTGCCACGAAGTGACATTGGGATTTTTCGCAACGAACGCACCCAATCCACTCCATTCTACCCTAAACTCATGTTTTGGTGCGTTGCATTGTGTTTGGGTGCATTTGGGATCGATTCATAACTGCATGAAACTCGATGCAAAACAGGGTGAACCGGTGCAATTAATGCAAAAGATCGTGCCGCGAAGTCACGTCGGGATTTTTCGCAACAAATGCACCCAATCCACCACATTGGACCCTAAACTCATGTTTTTGTGCGTTGCATAGTGTTTGGCTGCATTTGGGACCATTTTCGTAACTGCATGAAACTCGATGCAAAACAGGGTGCCACAAAGTCACGTCGGGATTTTTCGCAATGAATGCACACAATCCACTCCATTGGACCCTAAACTCATGTTTTGGAGCGTTGCATAGTGTTTGGGTGCAATTGGGAAAGTTTCGTAACTGCATGAAACTCGACGAAAAACAGGGTGCCACGAAGTCACATCGGGAATTTTCGCAACGAACGCACCCAATCCACTACATTGGACCCTAAACTCATGTTTTGGTGCGTTGCGTAGTGTTTGGATGCATTTGGGATCGTTTCCTAACTGCATGAAACTCGATGCAAAACAAGTTGAACTGGTGCAATTAATGCAAAAGATCGTGCCGCGAAGTCACGTCGGAATTTTTCGCAACGAATGCACCCAATCCACCACATTGGACCCTAAACTCATGTTTGGGTGCGTTGCACAGTGTTAGGATGCATTTGGGATCATTTCGTAACTGCATGAAACTCGATGCAAAACAGGGTGAACTGGTGCAATTAATGCAAAAGTTCATGCCACGAAGTGAAATCAGGATTTTTCGCAACAAACACACCCAATCCACTCCATTGGACCCTAAACTCATGTTTTGGTGCGTTGCATAGTGTTTGGCTGCATTTGGGATCATTTCGTAACAGCACGAAACTCGATGCAAAACAGGGTGAACTGGTGCATTAATGCAAAAGTTCATGTCACGAAGTAACATCGGGATTTTACGCAACGAACACACCCAATCCACTCCATCGGACCCAAAACACATGTTTTGGAGCGTTTCATAATGTTTGGCTGCATTTGGGATCGTTTCGTAACTGCATGAAACTCGATGCAAAACAGGGTGAACTGGTGCAATTAATGCAAAAGTTCGTGTCACGAAGTAACATCGGGATTTTACGCAACGAACACACCCAATCCACTCCATTGGACCCAAAAGACATGTTTTGGTGCGTTTCATAGTGTTTGGCAGCATTTGGGACCATTTCATAACTGCATGATACTCGATGCAAAATGGGGTCAACTGGTGCAATTAATGCAAAAGATCGTGCCGCGAAGTCACGTCGGGATTTTTCGCAACAAATGCACCCAATCCACCACATTGGACCCTAAACTCATGTTTTTGTGCGTTGCATAGTGTTTGGCTGCATTTGGGACCATTTTCGTAACTGCATGAAACTCGATGCAAAACAGGGTGAACTGGTGCAATTAATGCAAAAGTTCGTGCCACGATGTGACATTGGGATTTTTCGCAACGAATGCACCCAATCCACTCCATTCTACCCTAAACTCATGTTTTGGTGCGTTGCATTGTGTTTGGGTGCATTTGGGATCGTTTCATAACTGCATGATACTCGATGCAAAACAGGGTGAACCGGTGCAATTAATGCAAAAGATCGTGCCGCGAAGTCTCGTCGGGATTTTTTGCAACGAATGCACCCAATCCACCACATTGGACCCTAAACTCATGTTTGGGTGCATTGCATAGTGTTAGGATGCATTTGGGATCGTTTCGTAACTGCATGAAACTCGATGCAAAACAAGGTGAACTGGTGCAATTAATGCAAAAGTTCGTGCCACGAAGTGACATTGGGATTTTTCGCAACGAACGCACCCAATCCACTCCATTGGATGCTAAACTCATGTTTTGGTGCGTTGCATAGTGTTTGGCAGCATTTGGTATCGTTTCAAACCTGCATCAAGCTCATTGCAAAATGGGGTCAACTGGTGCAATTAATGCAAAAGTTCGTGCCATGAAGTCACGTCGGGATTTTTCGCAACGAACGCACCCAATCCACCACTAAACTCATGTTTTGGTGCGTTGCATAGTGTTTGGGTGCAATTGGGACCATTTCGTAACTGCATGAAACTCGATGCAATACAGGGTGAACTGGTGCAATTAATGCAAAAATTCGTGCCACGAAGTGAAATCGGGATTTTTCGCAACAAACGCACCCAATCCACTCCATTGGACCCTAAACTCATGTTTTGGTGCGTTGCATAGTGTTTGGTTGCATTTGGGATCGTTTCGTAACTGCATGAAACTCGATGCAAAATAGGATGAACTGGTGCAATTAATGCAAAAGTTCGTGTCACGAAGTAACATCGGGATTTTACGCAACGAACACACCCAATCCACTCCATTGGACCCAAAACACATGTTTTGGTGCGTTTCATAGTGTTTGGCAGCATTTGGGACCGTTTCATAACTGCATGAAACTCGATGCAAAACAGGGTGAACTGGTGCAATTAATGCAAAAGTTTGTGTCACGAAGTAACATCGGGATTTTACGCAACGAACACACCCAATCCACTCCATTGGACCCAAAACACATGTTTTGGTGCGTTTCACAGTGTTTGGCTGCATTTGGGATCGTTTCATAACTGCATCAAACTCGTTGCAAAATGGGGTCAACTGGTGCAATTAATGCATAAGTTCGTGCCATGAAGTCACGTCGGGATTTTTCGCAACGAACGCACCCAATCCACCACATTGGACCCTAAACTCATGTTTTGGTGCGTTGCATAGTGTTTGGCAGCATTTGGGATTGTTTCCTCACTGCATGAAACTGGATGCAAAACAGGGTGAACTGGTGCAATTAATGCAAAAGTTTGTGCCACGAAGTCACGCAGGGATTTTTCACAACGAACACACCCAATCCACTCTATTCTACCCTAAACTCATGTTTTGGTGCGTTGCATTGTGTTAGGGTGCATTTGGGATCGTTTCATAACTGCATGAAACTCGATGCAAAACAGGGTGAACCGGTGCAATTAATGCAAAAGATCGTGCCGCGAAGTCACGTCGGGATTTTTCGCAACAAATGCACCCAATCCACTCCATTGGACCCTAAACTCATGTTTTGGAGCGTTGCATAGTGTTTGGGTGCAATTGGGAAAGTTTCGTAACTGCATGAAACTCGACGAAAAACAGGGTGCCACGAAGTCACGTCAGGATTTTTCGCAACGAACGCACCCAATCCACTGTATTGGACCCTAAACTCATGTTTTGGTGCATTGCGTAGTGCTTGGATACATTTGGGATCGTTTCGTAACTGCATGAAACTCGATGCAAAATAGGTTGAACTGGTGCAATTAATGGAAAAGTTCGTGCCATGAAGTCACGTCGGGATTTCTCGCAACAAATGCATCCAATCCACTCCATTGGATGCTAAACTCATGCTTTGGTGCATTGCATAGTGTTTGGCAGCATTTGGGATCATTTCGTAACTGCATGAAACTCGATGCAAAACACGGTGAACTGGTGCAATTAATGCAAAAGTCCGTGCCACGAAGTGAAATCGGGATTTTTCGCAAAAAACACACCCAATCCACTCCATTGGACCCAAAACACATGTTTTGGTGCGTTTCATAATGTTTGGCAGCATTTGGGATCATTTCGTAACTGCATGAAACTCGATGCAAAACAGGGGTGAACTGGTGCAATTAATGTAAAAGTTCATGCCACGAAGTGAAATCGGGATTTTTCGCAACAAACACACCCAATCCACTCCATTGGACCCTAAACTCATGTTTTGGTGCGTTGCATAGTGTTTGGCTGCATTTGGGATCGTTTCGTAATAGCACGAAACTCGATGCAAAACAGGGTGAACTGGTGCATTAATGCAAAAGTTCATGTCACGAAGTAACATCGGGATTTTATGCAACGAACACACCCAATCCACTCCATCGGACCCAAAACACATGTTTTGGTGCGTTTCATAATGTTTGGCTGCATTTGGGATCGTTTCGTAACTGCATGAAACTCGATGCAAAACAGGGTGAACTGGTGCAATTAATGCAAAAGTTCGTGTCACGAAGTAACATCGGGATTTTACGCAACGAACACACCCAATCCACTCCATTGGACCCAAAAGACATGTTTTGGTGCGTTTCATAGTGTTTGGCAGCATTTGGGACCATTTCATAACTGCATGATACTCGATGCAAAATGGGGTCAACTGGTGCAATTAATGCAAAAGATCGTGCCGCGAAGTCACGTCGGGATTTTTCGCAACAAATGCACCCAATCCACCACATTGGACCCTAAACTCATGTTTTTGTGCGTTGCATAGTGTTTGGCTGCATTTGGGACCATTTTCGTAACTGCATGAAACTCGATGCAAAACAGGGTGAACTGGTGCAATTAATGCAAAAGTTGGTGCCACGATGTGACATTGGGATTTTTCGCAACGAATGCACCCAATCCACTCCATTCTACCCTAAACTCATGTTTTGGTGCGTTGCATTGTGTTTGGGTGCATTTGGGATCGTTTCATAACTGCATGATACTCGATGCAAAACAGGGTGAACCGGTGCAATTAATGCAAAAGATCGTGCCGCGAAGTCTCGTCGGGATTTTTTGCAACGAATGCACCCAATCCACCACATTGGACCCTAAACTCATGTTTGGGTGCGTTGCATAGTGTTAGGATGCATTTGGGATCGTTTCGTAACTGCATGAAACTCGATGCAAAACAAGGTGAACTGGTGCAATTAATGCAAAAGTTCGTGCCACGAAGTGACATTGGGATTTTTCGCAACGAACGCACCCAATCCACTCCATTGGATGCTAAACTCATGTTTTGGTGCGTTGCATAGTGTTTGGCAGCATTTGGTATCGTTTCAAACCTGCATCAAGCTCGTTGCAAAATGGGGTCAACTGGTGCAATTAATGCAAAAGTTCGTGCCATGAAGTCACGTCGGGATTTTTCACAACGAACGCACCCAATCCACCACTAAACTCATGTTTTGGTGCGTTGCATAGTGTTTGGGTGCAATTGGGACCATTTCGTAACTGCATGAAACTCGATGCAATACAGGGTGAACTGGTGCAATTAATGCAAAAATTCGTGCCACGAAGTGAAATCGGGATTTTTCGCAACAAACGCACCCAATCCACTCCATTGGACCCTAAACTCATGTTTTGGTGCGTTGCATAGTGTTTGGTTGCATTTGGGATCGTTTCGTAACTGCATGAAACTCGATGCAAAATAGGATGAACTGGTGCAATTAATGCAAAAGTTCGTGTCACGAAGTAACATCGGGATTTTACGCAACGAACACACCCAATCCACTCCATTGGACCCAAAACACATGTTTTGGTGCGTTTCATAGTGTTTGGCAGCATTTGGGACCGTTTCATAACTGCATGAAACTCGATGCAAAACAGGGTGAACTGGTGCAATTAATGCAAAAGTTTGTGTCACGAAGTAACATCGGGATTTTACGCAACGAACACACCCAATCCACTCCATTGGACCCAAAACACATGTTTTGGTGCGTTTCACAGTGTTTGGCTGCATTTGGGATCGTTTCATAACTGAATCAAACTCGTTGCAAAATGGGGTCAACTGGTGCAATTAATGCATAAGTTCGTGCCACGAAGTCACGTCGGGATTTTTCGCAACGAACGCACCCAATCCACCACATTGGACCCTAAACTCATGTTTTGGTGCGTTGCATAGTGTTTGGCAGCATTTGGGATTGTTTCCTCACTGCATGAAACTGGATGCAAAACAGGGTGAACTGGTGCAATTAATGCAAAAGTTTGTGCCACGAAGTCACGCAGGGATTTTTCACAACGAACACACCCAATCCACTCTATTCTACCCTAAACTCATGTTTTGGTGCGTTGCATTGTGTTAGGGTGCATTTGGGATCGTTTCATAACTGCATGAAACTCGATGCAAAACAGGGTGAACCGGTGCAATTAATGCAAAAGATCGTGCCGCGAAGTCACGTCGGGATTTTTCGCAACGAATGCACCCAATCCACTCCATTGGACCCTAAACTCATGTTTTGGAGCGTTGCATAGTGTTTGGGTGCAATTGGGAAAGTTTCGTAACTGCATGAAACTCGACGAAAAACAGGGTGCCACGAAGTCACGTCAGGATTTTTCGCAACGAACGCACCCAATCCACTGCATTGGACCCTAAACTCATGTTTTGGTGCATTGCGTAGTGCTTGGATACATTTGGGATCGTTTCGTAACTGCATGAAACTCGATGCAAAATAGGTTGAACTGGTGCAATTAATGGAAAAGTTCGTGCCATGAAGTCACGTCGGGATTTCTCGCAACAAATGCATCCAATCCACTCCATTGGATGCTAAACTCATGCTTTGGTGCATTGCATAGTGTTTGGCAGCATTTGGGATCATTTCGTAACTGCATGAAACTCGATGCAAAACACGGTGAACTGGTGCAATTAATGCAAAAGTCCGTGCCACGAAGTGAAATCGGGATTTTTCGCAAAAAACACACCCAATCCACTCCATTGGACCCAAAACACATGTTTTGGTGCGTTTCATAATGTTTGGCAGCATTTGGGATCATTTCGTAACTGCATGAAACTCGATGCAAAACAGGGGTGAACTGGTGCAATTAATGTAAAAGTTCATGCCACGAAGTGAAATCGGGATTTTTCGCAACAAACACACCCAATCCACTCCATTGGACCCTAAACTCATGTTTTGGTGCGTTGCATAGTGTTTGGCTGCATTTGGGATCGTTTCGTAATAGCACGAAACTCGATGCAAAACAGGGTGAACTGGTGCATTAATGCAAAAGTTCATGTCACGAAGTAACATCGGGATTTTATGCAACGAACACACCCAATCCACTCCATCGGACCCAAAACACATGTTTTGGTGCGTTTCATAATGTTTGGCTGCATTTGGGATCGTTTCGTAACTGCATGAAACTCGATGCAAAACAAGGTGAACTGGTGCAATTAATGCAAAAGTTCGTGTCACGAAGTAACATCGGGATTTTACGCAACGAACACACCCAATCCACTCCATTGGACCCAAAACACATGTTTTGGTGCGTTTCATAGTGTTTGGCAGCATTTGGGACCATTTCATAACTGCATGATACTCGATGCAAAATGGGGTCAACTGGTGCAATTAATGCAAAAGATCGTGCCGCGAAGTCACGTCGGGATTTTTCGCAACAAATGCACCCAATCCACCACATTGGACCCTAAACTCATGTTTTTGTGCGTTGCATAGTGTTTGGCTGCATTTGGGACCATTTTCGTAACTGCATGAAACTCGATGCAAAACAGGGTGAACTGGTGCAATTAATGCAAAAGTTGGTGCCACGATGTGACATTGGGATTTTTCGCAACGAATGCACCCAATCCACTCCATTCTACCCTAAACTCATGTTTTGGTGCGTTGCATTGTGTTTGGGTGCATTTGGGATCGTTTCATAACTGCATGATACTCGATGCAAAACAGGGTGAACCGGTGCAATTAATGCAAAAGATCGTGCCGCGAAGTCTCGTCGGGATTTTTTGCAACGAATGCACCCAATCCACCACATTGGACCCTAAACTCATGTTTGGGTGCGTTGCATAGTGTTAGGATGCATTTGGGATCGTTTCGTAACTGCATGAAACTCGATGCAAAACAAGGTGAACTGGTGCAATTAATGCAAAAGTTCGTGCCACGAAGTGACATTGGGATTTTTCGCAACGAACGCACCCAATCCACTCCATTGGATGCTAAACTCATGTTTTGGTGCGTTGCATAGTGTTTGGCAGCATTTGGTATCGTTTCAAACCTGCATCAAGCTCGTTGCAAAATGGGGTCAACTGGTGCAATTAATGCAAAAGTTCGTGCCATGAAGTCACGTCGGGATTTTTCGCAACGAACGCACCCAATCCACCACTAAACTCATGTTTTGGTGCGTTGCATAGTGTTTGGGTGCAATTGGGACCATTTCGTAACTGCATGAAACTCGATGCAATACAGGGTGAACTGGTGCAATTAATGCAAAAATTCGTGCCACGAAGTGAAATCGGGATTTTTCGCAACAAACGCACCCAATCCACTCCATTGGACCCTAAACTCATGTTTTGGTGCGTTGCATAGTGTTTGGTTGCATTTGGGATCGTTTCGTAACTGCATGAAACTCGATGCAAAATAGGATGAACTGGTGCAATTAATGCAAAAGTTCGTGTCACGAAGTAACATCGGGATTTTACGCAACGAACACACCCAATCCACTCCATTGGACCCAAAACACATGTTTTGGTGCGTTTCATAGTGTTTGGCAGCATTTGGGACCGTTTCATAACTGCATGAAACTCGATGCAAAACAGGGTGAACTGGTGCAATTAATGCAAAAGTTTGTGTCACGAAGTAACATCGGGATTTTACGCAACGAACACACCCAATCCACTCCATTGGACCCAAAACACATGTTTTGGTGCGTTTCACAGTGTTTGGCTGCATTTGGGATCGTTTCATAACTGCATCAAACTCGTTGCAAAATGGGGTCAACTGGTGCAATTAATGCATAAGTTCGTGCCACGAAGTCACATCGGGATTTTTCGCAACGAACGCACCCAATCCACCACATTGGACCCTAAACTCATGTTTTGGTGCGTTGCATAGTGTTTGGCAGCATTTGGGATTGTTTCCTCACTGCATGAAACTGGATGCAAAACAGGGTGAACTGGTGCAATTAATGCAAAAGTTTGTGCCACGAAGTCACGCAGGGATTTTTCACAACGAACACACCCAATCCACTCTATTCTACCCTAAACTCATGTTTTGGTGCGTTGCATTGTGTTAGGGTGCATTTGGGATCGTTTCATAACTGCATGAAACTCGATGCAAAACAGGGTGAACCGGTGCAATTAATGCAAAAGATCGTGCCGCGAAGTCACGTCGGGATTTTTCGCAACGAATGCACCCAATCCACTCCATTGGACCCTAAACTCATGTTTTGGAGCGTTGCATAGTGTTTGGGTGCAATTGGGAAAGTTTCGTAACTGCATGAAACTCGACGAAAAACAGGGTGCCACGAAGTCACGTCAGGATTTTTCGCAACGAACGCACCCAATCCACTGCATTGGACCCTAAACTCATGTTTTGGTGCATTGCGTAGTGCTTGGATACATTTGGGATCGTTTCGTAACTGCATGAAACTCGATGCAAAATAGGTTGAACTGGTGCAATTAATGGAAAAGTTCGTGCCATGAAGTCACGTCGGGATTTCTCGCAACAAATGCATCCAATCCACTCCATTGGATGCTAAACTCATGCTTTGGTGCATTGCATAGTGTTTGGCAGCATTTGGGATCATTTCGTAACTGCATGAAACTCGATGCAAAACACGGTGAACTGGTGCAATTAATGCAAAAGTCCGTGCCACGAAGTGAAATCGGGATTTTTCGCAAAAAACACACCCAATCCACTCCATTGGACCCAAAACACATGTTTTGGTGCGTTTCATAATGTTTGGCAGCATTTGGGATCATTTCGTAACTGCATGAAACTCGATGCAAAACAGGGGTGAACTGGTGCAATTAATGTAAAAGTTCATGCCACGAAGTGAAATCGGGATTTTTCGCAACAAACACACCCAATCCACTCCATTGGACCCTAAACTCATGTTTTGGTGCGTTGCATAGTGTTTGGCTGCATTTGGGATCGTTTCGTAATAGCACGAAACTCGATGCAAAACAGGGTGAACTGGTGCATTAATGCAAAAGTTCATGTCACGAAGTAACATCGGGATTTTATGCAACGAACACACCCAATCCACTCCATCGGACCCAAAACACATGTTTTGGTGCGTTTCATAATGTTTGGCTGCATTTGGGATCGTTTCGTAACTGCATGAAACTCGATGCAAAACAAGGTGAACTGGTGCAATTAATGTAAAAGTTCGTGTCACGAAGTAACATCGGGATTTTACGCAACGAACACACCCAATCCACTCCATTGGACCCAAAACACATGTTTTGGTGCGTTTCATAGTGTTTGGCAGCATTTGGGACCATTTCATAACTGCATGATACTCGATGCAAAATGGGGTCAACTGGTGCAATTAATGCAAAAGATCGTGCCGCGAAGTCACGTCGGGATTTTTCGCAACAAATGCACCCAATCCACCACATTGGACCCTAAACTCATGTTTTTGTGCGTTGCATAGTGTTTGGCTGCATTTGGGACCATTTTCGTAACTGCATGAAACTCGATGCAAAACAGGGTGAACTGGTGCAATTAATGCAAAAGTTCGTGCCACGATGTGACATTGGGATTTTTCGCAACGAATGCACCCAATCCACTCCATTCTACCCTAAACTCATGTTTTGGTGCGTTGCATTGTGTTTGGGTGCATTTGGGATCGTTTCATAACTGCATGATACTCGATGCAAAACAGGGTGAACCGGTGCAATTAATGCAAAAGATCGTGCCGCGAAGTCTCGTCGGGATTTTTTGCAACGAATGCACCCAATCCACCACATTGGACCCTAAACTCATGTTTGGGTGCGTTGCATAGTGTTAGGATGCATTTGGGATCGTTTCGTAACTGCATGAAACTCGATGCAAAACAAGGTGAACTGGTGCAATTAATGCAAAAGTTCGTGCCACGAAGTGACATTGGGATTTTTCGCAACGAACGCACCCAATCCACTCCATTGGATGCTAAACTCATGTTTTGGTGCGTTGCATAGTGTTTGGCAGCATTTGGTATCGTTTCAAACCTGCATCAAGCTCGTTGCAAAATGGGGTCAACTGGTGCAATTAATGCAAAAGTTCGTGCCATGAAGTCACGTCGGGATTTTTCGCAACGAACGCACCCAATCCACCACTAAACTCATGTTTTGGTGCGTTGCATAGTGTTTGGGTGCAATTGGGACCATTTCGTAACTGCATGAAACTCGATGCAATACAGGGTGAACTGGTGCAATTAATGCAAAAATTCGTGCCACGAAGTGAAATCGGGATTTTTCGCAACAAACGCACCCAATCCACTCCATTGGACCCTAAACTCATGTTTTGGTGCGTTGCATAGTGTTTGGTTGCATTTGGGATCGTTTCGTAACTGCATGAAACTCGATGCAAAATAGGATGAACTGGTGCAATTAATGCAAAAGTTCGTGTCACGAAGTAACATCGGGATTTTACGCAACGAACACACCCAATCCACTCCATTGGACCCAAAACACATGTTTTGGTGCGTTTCATAGTGTTTGGCAGCATTTGGGACCGTTTCATAACTGCATGAAACTCGATGCAAAACAGGGTGAACTGGTGCAATTAATGCAAAAGTTTGTGTCACGAAGTAACATCGGGATTTTACGCAACGAACACACCCAATCCAGTCCATTGGACCCAAAACACATGTTTTGGTGTGTTTCACAGTGTTTGGCTGCATTTGGGATCGTTTCATAACTGCATCAAACTCGTTGCAAAATGGGGTCAACTGGTGCAATTAATGCATAAGTTCGTGCCACGAAGTCACGTCGGGATTTTTCGCAACGAACGCACCCAATCCACCACATTGGACCCTAAACTCATGTTTTGGTGCGTTGCATAGTGTTTGGCAGCATTTGGGATTGTTTCCTCACTGCATGAAACTGGATGCAAAACAGGGTGAACTGGTGCAATTAATGCAAAAGTTTGTGCCACGAAGTCACGCAGGGATTTTTCACAACGAACACACCCAATCCACTCTATTCTACCCTAAACTCATGTTTTGGTGCGTTGCATTGTGTTAGGGTGCATTTGGGATCGTTTCATAACTGCATGAAACTCGATGCAAAACAGGGTGAACCGGTGCAATTAATGCAAAAGATCGTGCCGCGAAGTCACGTCGGGATTTTTCGCAACGAATGCACCCAATCCACTCCATTGGACCCTAAACTCATGTTTTGGAGCGTTGCATAGTGTTTGGGTGCAATTGGGAAAGTTTCGTAACTGCATGAAACTCGACGAAAAACAGGGTGCCACGAAGTCACGTCAGGATTTTTCGCAACGAACGCACCCAATCCACTGCATTGGACCCTAAACTCATGTTTTGGTGCATTGCGTAGTGCTTGGATACATTTGGGATCGTTTCGTAACTGCATGAAACTCGATGCAAAATAGGTTGAACTGGTGCAATTAATGGAAAAGTTCGTGCCATGAAGTCACGTCGGGATTTCTCGCAACAAATGCATCCAATCCACTCCATTGGATGCTAAACTCATGCTTTGGTGCATTGCATAGTGTTTGGCAGCATTTGGGATCATTTCGTAACTGCATGAAACTCGATGCAAAACACGGTGAACTGGTGCAATTAATGCAAAAGTCCGTGCCACGAAGTGAAATCGGGATTTTTTCGCAAAAAACACACCCAATCCACTCCATTGGACCCAAAACACATGTTTTGGTGCGTTTCATAATGTTTGGCAGCATTTGGGATCATTTCGTAACTGCATGAAACTCGATGCAAAACAGGGGTGAACTGGTGCAATTAATGTAAAAGTTCATGCCACGAAGTGAAATCGGGATTTTTCGCAACAAACACACCCAATCCACTCCATTGGACCCTAAACTCATGTTTTGGTGCGTTGCATAGTGTTTGGCTGCATTTGGGATCGTTTCGTAATAGCACGAAACTCGATGCAAAACAGGGTGAACTGGTGCATTAATGCAAAAGTTCATGTCACGAAGTAACATCGGGATTTTATGCAACGAACACACCCAATCCACTCCATCGGACCCAAAACACATGTTTTGGTGCGTTTCATAATGTTTGGCTGCATTTGGGATCGTTTCGTAACTGCATGAAACTCGATGCAAAACAAGGTGAACTGGTGCAATTAATGCAAAAGTTCGTGTCACGAAGTAACATCGGGATTTTACGCAACGAACACACCCAATCCACTCCATTGGACCCAAAACACATGTTTTGGTGCGTTTCATAGTGTTTGGCAGCATTTGGGACCATTTCATAACTGCATGATACTCGATGCAAAATGGGGTCAACTGGTGCAATTAATGCAAAAGATCGTGCCGCGAAGTCACGTCGGGATTTTTCGCAACAAATGCACCCCATCCACCACATTGGACCTTAAACTCATGTTTTTGTGCGTTGCATAGTGTTTGGCTGCATTTCGGACCATTTTCGTAACTGCATGAAACTCGATGCAAAACAGGGTGAACTGGTGCAATTAATGCAAAAGTTCGTGCCACGAAGTGACATTGGGATTTTTCGCAACGAATGCACCCAATCCACTCCATTCTACCCTAAACTCATGTTTTGGTGCGTTGCATTGTGTTTGGGTGCATTTGGGATCGTTTCATAACTGCATGATACTCGATGCAAAACAGGGTGAACCGGTGCAATTAATGCAAAAGATCAGTGCCGCGAAGTCTCGTCGGGATTTTTTGCAACGAATGCACCCAATCCACCACATTGGACCCTAAACTCATGTTTGGGTGCGTTGCATAGTGTTAGGATGCATTTGGGATCGTTTCGTAACTGCATGAAACTCGATGCAAAACAAGGAGAACAGGTGCAATTAATGCAAAAGTTCGTGCCACGAAGTGAAATCAGGATTTTTCGCAACGAACGCACCCAATCCACTCCATTGGATGCTAAACTCATGTTTTGGTGCGTTGCATAGTGTTTGGCAGCATTTGGTATCGTTTCAAACCTGCATCAAGCTCGTTGCAAAATGGGGTCAACTGGTGCAATTAATGCAAAAGTTCGTGCCATGAAGTCACATCGGGATTTTTCGCAACGAACGCACCCAATCCACCACATTGGACCCTAAACTCATGTTTTGGTGCGTTGCATAGTGTTTGGGTGCAATTGGGACCATTTCGTAACTGCATGAAACTCGATGCAATACAGGGTGAACTGGTGCAATTAATGCAAAAGTTCGTGCCACGAAGTGAAATCGGGATTTTTCGCAACAAACGCACCCAATCCACTCCATTGGACCCTAAACTCATGTTTTGGAGCGTTGCATAGTGTTTGGGTGCAATTGGGAAAGTTTCGTAACTGCATGAAACCCGACGAAAAACAGGGTGCCACGAAGTCATGTTGGGATTTTTCGCAACGAACGCACCCAATCCACTACATTGGACCCTAAACTCATGTTTTGGTGCGTTGCGTAGTGTTTGGATGCATTTGGGATCGTTTCCTAACCGCATGAAACTCGATGCAAAACAATTTGAACTGGTGCAATTAATGCAAAAGTTCGTGCCATGAAGTCTCGTCGGGATTTCTCGCAACAAATGCACCCAATCCACTCCATTGGACCCTAAACTCATGTTTTGGTGCGTTGCATAGTGTTTGGCAGCATTTGGGATCATTTCGTAACTGCATGAAACTCGATGCAAAACAGGGGTGAACTGGTGCAATTAATGCAAAAGTTCATGCCACAAAGTGAAATCGGGATTTTTCGCAACAAACACACCCAATCCACTCCATTGGACCCTAAACTCATGTTTTGGTGCGTTGCATAGTGTTTGGCTGCATTTGGGATCAATTCGTAACAGCACGAAACTCGATGCAAAATAGGGTGAACTGGTGCATTAATGCAAAAGTTCATGTCACGAAGTAACATTGGGATTTTATGCAACGAACACACCCAATCCACTCCATCGGACCCAAAACACATGTTTTGGTGCGTTTCATAATGTTTGGCTGCATTTGGGATCGTTTCGTAACTGCATGAAACTCGATGCAAAACAGGGTGAACTGGTGCAATTAATGCAAAAGTTCGTGTCACGAAGTAACATCGGGATTTTACGCAACGAACACACTCAATCCACTCCATTGGACCCAAAACAGATGTTTTGGTGCGTTTCATAGTGTTTGGCAGCATTTGGGACCATTTCATAACTGCATGATACTCGATGCAAAATGGGGTCAACTGGTGCAATTAATGCAAAAGATCGTGCCGCGAAGTCACGTCGGGATTTTTCACAACAAATGCACCCCATCCACCACATTGGACCTTAAACTCATGTTTTTGTGCGTTGCATAGTGTTTGGCTGCATTTGGGACCATTTTCGTAACTGCATGAAACTCGATGCAAAACAGGGTGAACTGGTGCAATTAATGCAAAAGTTCGTGCCACGAAGTGACATTGGGATTTTTCGCAACGAATGCACCCAATCCACTCCATTCTACCCTAAACTCATGTTTTGGTGCGTTGCATTGTGTTTGGGTGCATTTGGGATCGTTTCATAACTGCATGATACTCGATGCAAAACAGGGTGAACCGGTGCAATTAATGCAAAAGATCGTGCCGCGAAGTCTCGTTGGGATTTTTTGCAACGAATGCACCCAATCCACCACATTGGACCCTAAACTCATGTTTGGGTGCGTTGCATAGTGTTAGGATGCATTTGGGATCGTTTCGTAACTGCATGAAACTCGATGCAAAACAAGGAGAACAGGTGCAATTAATGCAAAAGTTCGTGCCACGAAGTGAAATCAGGATTTTTCGCAACGAACGCACCCAATCCACTCCATTGGATGCTAAACTCATGTTTTGGTGCGTTGCATAGTGTTTGGCAGCATTTGGTATCGTTTCAAACCTGCATCAAGCTCGTTGCAAAATGGGGTCAACTGGTGCAATTAATGCAAAAGTTCGTGCCATGAAGTCACATCGGGATTTTTCGCAACGAACGCACCCAATCCACCACATTGGACCCTAAACTCATGTTTTGGTGCGTTGCATAGTGTTTGGGTGCAATTGGGACCATTTCGTAACTGCATGAAACTCGATGCAATACAGGGTGAACTGGTGCAATTAATGCAAAAGTTCGTGCCACGAAGTGAAATCGGGATTTTTCGCAACAAACGCACCCAATCCACTCCATTGGACCCTAAACTCATGTTTTGGAGCGTTGCATAGTGTTTGGGTGCAATTGGGAAAGTTTCGTAACTGCATGAAACCCGACGAAAAACAGGGTGCCACGAAGTCATGTTGGGATTTTTCGCAACGAACGCACCCAATCCACTACATTGGACCCTAAACTCATGTTTTGGTGCGTTGCGTAGTGTTTGGATGCATTTGGGATCGTTTCCTAACCGCATGAAACTCGATGCAAAACAATTTGAACTGGTGCAATTAATGCAAAAGTTCGTGCCATGAAGTCTCGTCGGGATTTCTCGCAACAAATGCACCCAATCCACTCCATTGGACCCTAAACTCATGTTTTGGTGCGTTGCATAGTGTTTGGCAGCATTTGGGATCATTTCGTAACTGCATGAAACTCGATGCAAAACAGGGGTGAACTGGTGCAATTAATGCAAAAGTTCATGCCACAAAGTGAAATCGGGATTTTTCGCAACAAACACACCCAATCCACTCCATTGGACCCTAAACTCATGTTTTGGTGCGTTGCATAGTGTTTGGCTGCATTTGGGATCAATTCGTAACAGCACGAAACTCGATGCAAAATAGGGTGAACTGGTGCATTAATGCAAAAGTTCATGTCACGAAGTAACATTGGGATTTTATGCAACGAACACACCCAATCCACTCCATCGGACCCAAAACACATGTTTTGGTGCGTTTCATAATGTTTGGCTGCATTTGGGATCGTTTCGTAACTGCATGAAACTCGATGCAAAACAGGGTGAACTGGTGCAATTAATGCAAAAGTTCGTGTCACGAAGTAACATCGGGATTTTACGCAACGAACACACTCAATCCACTCCATTGGACCCAAAACAGATGTTTTGGTGCGTTTCATAGTGTTTGGCAGCATTTGGGACCATTTCATAACTGCATGATACTCGATGCAAAATGGGGTCAACTGGTGCAATTAATGCAAAAGATCGTGCCGCGAAGTCACGTCGGGATTTTTCACAACAAATGCACCCAATCCACCACATTGGACCTTAAACTCATGTTTTTGTGCGTTGCATAGTGTTTGGCTGCATTTGGGACCATTTTCGTAACTGCATGAAACTCGATGCAAAACAGGGTGAACTGGTGCAATTAATGCAAAAGTTCGTGCCACGAAGTGACATTGGGATTTTTCGCAACGAATGCACCCAATCCACTCCATTCTACCCTAAACTCATGTTTTGGTGCGTTGCATTGTGTTTGGGTGCATTTGGGATCGTTTCATAACTGCATGATACTCGATGCAAAACAGGGTGAACCGGTGCAATTAATGCAAAAGATCGTGCCGCGAAGTCTCGTCGGGATTTTTTGCAACGAATGCACCCAATCCACCACATTGGACCCTAAACTCATGTTTGGGTGCGTTGCATAGTGTTAGGATGCATTTGGGATCGTTTCGTAACTGCATGAAACTCGATGCAAAACAAGGTGAACTGGTGCAGTTAATGCAAAAGATCGTGCCGCGAAGTCTCGTCGGGATTTTTTGCAACGAATGCACCCAATCCACCACATTGGACCCTAAACTCATGTTTGGGTGCGTTGCATAGTGTTAGGATGCATTTGGGATCGTTTCGTAACTGCATGAAACTCTGCGCCGTCATCATTCTCTTGGCCACGTCCTCTATGCTGATCATTCATCTTCGCGTAGAGCTCATCAAAGCGCCTTAGAAGAGCAGCGAGACTCTTGTCCATGCGAGCAACCGTCGTCTCCAAACCTGCAAGCTTGGTGTTGTTGGAAATCTGTGCGGCCTCCATTTGCCCAATCTTCTCATTTATCACCTGCAAATCATTATCAATTCCCAAGGTGTACTCCCTCACTTGCTTTTGAAAATGCTGTACGATGCCTTTGGTGCGAGGTGTAAGCAGGCCTCCACCATCCTCATCCTCACTCCCTGCACCTGCCATGGTTAGCTTGCAGCAAACAAAGTCACAAGAAGTTGCCTACCAACTAAAGGAAATAGGTGGTGGAACACTATATGTTCACTCACACTTGTCCATTCAAGTTCTTACATGTTCTTACCAAGCAAGGTAGGAGGTGTCGGCAACCAGCAAGAACAACACAAATGGTTACACAAGCACAACCTCGTGATGTAGTAGATAATTTGTGGAGCTATAGGTGGCTGCAAACAAAACAAATCAAGGTACAGCTAGAACCACATTAGTCAAAGCAAGTTGAATAGACATTCATTGATGGTCCTATGCTGGTCCTAGTGCCAAATCAAGCTAGAGACGTGAGCCTGAACACAAATGTTGTCACACACCAAGACAGCAAGGAATGCAAGAAAACAACAGCTCTATTCCCTTCACTTTTTTTTTCTCTTCTGTTCTCTTTCTTTTTTTTGCTCTTTCTTTTTCAGGGGCTAAAACTCTTTTGAAAACCCAACAACCCAAACAAAGGGATTGCTGCACACAACTCCTTTGAAATCAGTTCCAACGTCTCAACTTTCAGACAGCAGGTCGCGAATCTCAAGTGGTATTGCGACGCGCTCAGAAGGAGTTAGGGGGCAAATTTTGATCTGTTGGAAAGAACACGAGATAAGCTTTCCAGATTATATTTAAACATTTGAATCGGACATGTAACACAAGATATAGGACTGTTTTCTTCTAGTGCTCAGATCTGGGAAGATGGATTCGTGGTGGCAGAAATGACAGCGGAAATATGATTAGATTTGGTGGATTTCGTGGTGACTAAAACGTGACCAGAACTCAAAACTCTAAAGATTGAACCACTAAGAACCAGCAACTAGCCCAAACAATGCAACTGAAAACTCAACAAGCAAAGAACTAAGCAGAACAGCAAAAGCTCAAACTTGTTGTTGGGATTTTCCGATCTAGCCTATTTTTGTGTAGTTTTCTGGACTGTAGGTAAAGGGATGGGTAGAATCTCTCACCGAAAAAAAACCTTGCTCTGATTACCACATGATGGAACCCACTGGGGTTTGCTCCCGATCTTTCGATGAGAGTGGGGGATAACTCGATTTGAGGAGGATCGACGTTGTGCTGCCCGACTACAACACCACAAGGGCTGCGCTGCGCCTTAGCGACAGTTACACCGCCTCCAATTTGTGTTGTTCTTGCTGTGCCAAGAACAACCTTGAACCTGCAAGCAATTCGAAGAACAAGCAAGAACAAGTGGACAAGCAAACAGCACACAGACCTTGCCCAAAGGATAAATCTGATACACACGAAGTTGGGGTTCTGAATCAAGCAAATCGGGTGGTCTAATCGACACACGCGTTTACAAGGAAGTAGCAGCAGCTAAACTTACAACCAAACAAAACCCAGGTCTCAAATGGTGGCTGCTGGTGGTTTATATAGGTGGGGGAGCAGCCAAGAGGCGTGGGGGGGTGTAAACCCTAACTTAAAATGGGCCCCTAGTGGGCTGAACTAGATACAAGGGCTTCAGCCCAAGACTGGAAGACTGAACGTCATTTTGGCGATTCTGCTTAGCTCCTTTGGAATTTCATCTTGAGGTTGGATCCATCTGAAAGTAGACTTCAGGAGCTTTCCAACAAGTACTCATGGGCTTCAAACAATATTCGGAGCTAAGAGTTATGGCCTTCCGAAGTTGTCCCTTCCTGGAGGTCCGAACTGGTATGGTCCGATCTGATCATCCACACTCGCTTTCTTGTCGTGTTTGCTCTCCCTCCAATCTGGTTCATGTCCCAAGTTCCTAAGAATAAGAAAACCATCACAAGAATTTAGTAGTACCCCATTCATGGATGATGGTTTATGGACAGCGAGGAACGAGTTTACCTGATAATTTAGCTCTCGTGCACGAGCTCTTGTCATTGGTCCTTGCTGCGTAGTAGGCATGGGTGTATCGTTGGGAGGGATGTCCTCATCATCCTCCCCTTCTTGCATTTGAGTCGTCCTCGACTCAAGTTCATCTTCCTCACCCAAATATGGTTTCAAATCTGCAATGTTAAATGTGGGGCTTACCCCAAAATCTGCAAGCAACTCAAGTTTGTATGCATTATCATTGATCTTAGCTACAACTTTAAAAGGGCCATCAGCTCTCGGAAGCAACTTTGACTTCCTCAAATCAGGAAACCGATCCTTTCTCAAGTGCAGCCAAACCAAATCACCTGGTTCAAAAGTGACATGCTTCTTTCCTCTGCTACCAGCAAGTTTATATTTAGCATTTATGGTTTCTATGTTCTCCTTTGTGGTCTCATGCATTTTCAACATCAACTCACCACGTTGTTTAGCATCAAAATTCAATCTCTCAGAAGTTGGTAGAGGCAGCAAATCAATAGGGGCTCGAGGCACAAAACCATAAACAATCTCAAAAGGGCTCTTTTTAGTAGTAGAATGTTGTGAACGGTTGTAAGCAAACTCAACATGAGGCAAACATTCTTCCCACATTTTTATGTTCTTTTTCAAAATAGCCCTAAGCATGGTAGATAAAGTTCTATTCACAACCTCAGTTTGTCCATCAGTTTGGGGATGACATGTAGTGGAAAATAGCAGCTTGGTACCTAATTTAGCCCACAAAGTTCTCCAAAAATGACTAAGAAATTTTGCATCACGATCTGAAACAATTGTGTTTGGCACACCATGCAAACGAACAATTTCACGAAAGAACAAATCAGCAACATGAGTAGCATCATCGGTCTTATGACATGGTATGAAATGTGCCATCTTAGAAAATCTATCCACAACCACAAAAACACTATCCCTCCCCTTCTTTGTTCTAGGCAGTCCTAAAACAAAGTCCATTGAAATATCCTCCCATGGTGCATTAGGAACAGGTAGAGGAATGTACAAGCCATGAGGATTAAAGCGTGACTTAGCTTTTTGGCATGTTGTGCAGCGAGCAACAAATCTCTCCACGTCCCTCCGCATCTTGGGCCAAAAGAAATGATTAGCAAGGATGTTTTCTGTCTTCTTCACACCAAAGTGTCCCATCAGCCCTCCTCCATGTGCTTCCTGTAGTAATAACAAACGCACGGAGCTAGCTGGAATGCATAGCTTGTTAGCTCTAAAAATAAACCCATCCGTTAGGACAAATTTGTTCCAAGTTTTCCCCTCCTTACAGTTCAGCAACACATCCTTAAAATCATCATCATGAGCATATTGTGCTTTAATCGTTTCCAAGCCGAAAATTTTGCAATCAAGTTGGGACAGCATAGTGTAACGCCTAGACAAAGCATCAGCAATGACATTCTCCTTCCCTTTCTTGTGTTTGATGACATAAGGGAAAGATTCAATGAATTCAACCCATTTAGCATGCCTACGATTTAGTTTTGCTTGACTTCGAATGTGTTTTAAGGACTCATGATCAGAATGTATAACAAACTCTTTGGGCCACAAATAGTGCTGCCAAGTTTCCAAAGTTCGAACTAAAGCAAGCAATTCCTTATCGTACGTAGAATAGTTCAAGCTAGGTCCACTCAATTTCTCACTGAAATATGCTACAGGCTTACCATCTTGCAGTAGCACGCCACCCAACCCAATTCCACTAGCATCACATTCAAGTTCAAATGTTTTATTGAAATCTGGAAGTTGGAGCAAGGGTGCATGAGTTAACTTATCTTTGAGCACGCTGAAAGCATCCTGTTGAGCTGCAGCCCAAGTGAAGGTTGTACCCTTCTTAGTGAGTTCATGCAATGGGGCTGCAATGGTGCTAAAGTCCTTCACAAAGCGACGATAAAATCCAGCAAGTCCTAGAAAGCTTCGCACTTGGGTGACCGTTGTGGGAACCGGCCAGCTGTGAATGGCTTCAACCTTGGCTTGATCGACTTGAATTCCCTGCGGTGTCACAACATAGCCAAGAAAAGAGACTCGATCTGTGCAAAAGGTGCACTTCTCAAGGTTACCAAACAAACGTGCATCACGGAGAGCATCCAAAACAGCACGCAAATGATCAAGATGGTCTTCTAGTGATTTGCTATAGATCAGAATGTCATCAAAATATACCACAACAAATCTGCCAATGAAAGCGCGTAAAATTTCATTCATTAATCTCATGAAAGTGCTGGGTGCATTAGTGAGACCAAAAGGCATGACTAACCACTCATATAGACCGAATTTAGTTTTAAATGTTGTTTTCCATTCATCTCCTAACTTCATGCGAATCTGGTGGTAACCACTACGCAAATCAATTTTCGAGAACACAATTGAGCCACTCAATTCATCAAGCATATCATCTAGCCTAGGGATAGGATGACGATATCTGATTGTTATGTTATTAATCGCTCGGCAATCTACACACATGCGCCAAGATCCATCTTTCTTAGGAACCAAAAGGACAGGAACAGCGCAGGGGCTCAGAGACTCACGCACGTAACCTTTGTCGAGCAATTCTTGCACTTGGCGCTGAATTTCTTTAGTTTCTTCAGGGTTGGTCCTGTATGGTGTACGATTGGGTAAGGAGGCCCCGGGAATAAGGTCAATCTGGTGCTCAATCCCACGAATTGGTGGCAGCCCCGGTGGCACCTCCTTTGGAAAAACATCCGCATACTCCTGCAAAAGGTTAGTGACAACAGGGGGCAAGGAAAGAGGTATGTCCTGAAGTGAAAACAAGGTTTGTTTGCAAATCAAGGCATAGCAAACAGCAGTGGTAGCATCAATCTCATCCAAATCAGATTTAGTAGCAATGAAACATGCCCCTTTTAGCTTGATCTCATTTCTGTTACCATGAACAGATTTGGCACTTCTCTTTTTGTGCTTCTCAAGTTCGTTGGCCACAATCTGATTTTCACTTTTAACCTGTTCCTGATTCTTCATTTTACTAGCTCTAGTAAGTTCATCTTTTAAAATTGCTTCAGGAGACATTGGATGCAACACAATCCTTTTATCATGGTATTGGAAGGAATACTGATTTGATCTACCATGATGCATAGAATCTTTATCAAATTGCCATGGCCTTCCTAGCAGAATACTACATGCTTGCATTGGCACAACATCACATTCAACAACATCTTTATAGGATCCGATGGCAAGATTAATTCGCACAAGTTTTGTTACCTTTGCCTTACCAGTGTTATTCAGCCATTGAATGCAATATGGATGCGGGTGTGGTTGGGTGGTAAGTGCAAGCTTCTCCACCATGTCGCTGCTGGCCAAGTTGTTGCAGCTACCTCCATCGATGATCACTCGACACGAACGCTCTTTGATGACACACTTTGTTTGGAATAATGTGTGTCGCTGATTTTGCTCCGCTTTCTCCATTTGTGTGCTCAGCACACGCTGCACAATTAGGCTCTCATAGCGGTCGGCTTCAGCTGCATTAATATGTTCTTCCGAGCAGCCCTCACTTCCTGCATGGTCAGCCGCAAGCAATGCAAGTATATCTTCTTCAAGTTCACTAGTAGATGAGTACTCACCATCATTTTTGACCACCAAAACACGCTTGCTTGGGCAGTCACGCATGACATGTCCAAATCCCTTGCAGCGGTGGCACTGAACATCTCTTGTTCTACCTGTGGATGCCACCGATGAAGTGGTTGCAGCAGGTTTTTGCGTTGTCTTTGCTGCTGAATTTGCAGGGTTGTCACGAGGCTTGTCGCTAGAAGGTGGGGCTGCTATTCGAGCTGACGATGAATAAGGTGCAGCAGCACGTCCAGTTGATGGAATGCTTGAGCGGGGCTGTGTGGAAAAATTCCTCCCTGCAGAAATGTTAGTCCTGGTACTTGCACGTCGTCCCTGCACTTCCCTTTCAGCTTTGCAAGCAAGATGGAACAAACGGGTTATGTTAGTGTACTCTTTATAAGCAAGGATGTCCTGAATTTCCCGGTTTAACCCGCCCAAAAATCTAGCCATAGCAGGTTCCACATCCTCCTCTAAATTGCAGCGTAGCATGCCCATTTGCAGCTCTTGATAGTATTCTTCTACACTTTTAGTACCTTGTTTTAACTGCTGCAGCTGGTTTAAAAGATCACGTGCATAGTAAGATGGAACAAATCTAGCCCTCATGATTCGTTTCAAAGCATCCCAAGTTTGTGGCATGTTATTAGGATTTTTCTTGCCATGTTCTATCCACCAAACGGAAGCAAAATCAGTGAATTCACTAGTTGCAGCCCTAACACATGCATTTTCAGGAAAATCATGACAAGTAAACTTTTGTTCAACAGCCATCTCCCAAGTAAGATAAGCATCCGGATCATATTTACCATCAAAAGAGGGTATCTTAAATTTTATCTTACTAAAAGCAATGTCATTGTTATGTACCTCATGTGGACGCTGTCCACCCATACCTCGACGGTTACGACGTAGACGTCGCTGGGCTTGATCCTCAACTTCGGTATCAGCAGCATAATCAGCACCTGAATTTTCTGCGCCGTCATCATTCTCTTGGCCACGTCCTCTATGCTGATCATTCATCTTCGCGTAGAGCTCATCAAAGCGCCTTAGAAGAGCAGCGAGACTCTTGTCCATGCGAGCAACCGTCGTCTCCAAACCTGCAAGCTTGGTGTTGTTGGAAATCTGTGCGGCCTCCATTTGCCCAATCTTCTCATTTATCACCTGCAAATCATTATCAATTCCCAAGGTGTACTCCCTCACTTGCTTTTGAAAATGCTGTACGATGCCTTTGGTGCGAGGTGTAAGCAGGCCTCCACCATCCTCATCCTCACTCCCTGCACCTGCCATGGTTAGCTTGCAGCAAACAAAGTCACAAGAAGTTGCCTACCAACTAAAGGAAATAGGTGGTGGAACACTATATGTTCACTCACACTTGTCCATTCAAGTTCTTACATGTTCTTACCAAGCAAGGTAGGAGGTGTCGGCAACCAGCAAGAACAACACAAATGGTTACACAAGCACAACCTCGTGATGTAGTAGATAATTTGTGGAGCTATAGGTGGCTGCAAACAAAACAAATCAAGGTACAGCTAGAACCACATTAGTCAAAGCAAGTTGAATAGACATTCATTGATGGTCCTATGCTGGTCCTAGTGCCAAATCAAGCTAGAGACGTGAGCCTGAACACAAATGTTGTCACACACCAAGACAGCAAGGAATGCAAGAAAACAACAGCTCTATTCCCTTCACTTTTTTTTCTCTTCTGTTCTCTTTCTTTTTTTTTGCTCTTTCTTTTTCAGGGGCTAAAACTCTTTTGAAAACCCAACAACCCAAACAAAGGGATTGCTGCACACAACTCCTTTGAAATCAGTTCCAACGTCTCAACTTTCAGACAGCAGGTCGCGAATCTCAAGTGGTATTGCGACGCGCTCAGAAGGAGTTAGGGGGCAAATTTTGATCTGTTGGAAAGAACACGAGATAAGCTTTCCAGATTATATTTAAACATTTGAATTGGACATGTAACACAAGATATAGGACTGTTTTCTTCTAGTGCTCAGATCTGGGAAGATGGATTCGTGGTGGCAGAAATGACAGCGGAAATATGATTAGATTTGGTGGATTTCGTGGTGACTAAAACGTGACCAGAACTCAAAACTCTAAAGATTGAACCACTAAGAACCAGCAACTAGCCCAAACAATGCAACTGAAAACTCAACAAGCAAAGAACTAAGCAGAACAGCAAAAGCTCAAACTTGTTGTTGGGATTTTCCGATCTAGCCTATTTTTGTGTAGTTTTCTGGACTGTAGGTAAAGGGATGGGTAGAATCTCTCACCGAAAAAAAACCTTGCTCTGATTACCACATGATGGAACCCACTGGGGTTTGCTCCCGATCTTTCGATGAGAGTGGGGGATAACTCGATTTGAGGAGGATCGACGTTGTGCTGCCCGACTACAACACCACAAGGGCTGCGCTGCGCCTTAGCGACAGTTACACCGCCTCCAATTTGTGTTGTTCTTGCTGTGCCAAGAACAACCTTGAACCTGCAAGCAATTCGAAGAACAAGCAAGAACAAGTGGACAAGCAAACAGCACACAGACCTTGCCCAAAGGATAAATCTGATACACACGAAGTTGGGGTTCTGAATCAAGCAAATCGGGTGGTCTAATCGACACACGCGTTTACAAGGAAGTAGCAGCAGCTAAACTTACAACCAAACAAAACCCAGGTCTCAAATGGTGGCTGCTGGTGGTTTATATAGGTGGGGGAGCAGCCAAGAGGCGTGGGGGGGTGTAAACCCTAACTTAAAATGGGCCCCTAGTGGGCTGAACTAGATACAAGGGCTTCAGCCCAAGACTGGAAGACTGAACGTCATTTTGGCGATTCTGCTTAGCTCCTTTGGAATTTCATCTTGAGGTTGGATCCATCTGAAAGTAGACTTCAGGAGCTTTCCAACAAGTACTCATGGGCTTCAAACAATATTCGGAGCTAAGAGTTATGGCCTTCCGAAGTTGTCCCTTCCTGGAGGTCCGAACTGGTATGGTCCGATCTGATCATCCACACTCGCTTTCTTGTCGTGTTTGCTCTCCCTCCAATCTGGTTCATGTCCCAAGTTCCTAAGAATAAGAAAACCATCACAAGAATTTAGTAGTACCCCATTCATGGATGATGGTTTATGGACAGCGAGGAACGAGTTTACCTGATAATTTAGCTCTCGTGCACGAGCTCTTGTCATTGGTCCTTGCTGCGTAGTAGGCATGGGTGTATCGTTGGGAGGGATGTCCTCATCATCCTCCCCTTCTTGCATTTGAGTCGTCCTCGACTCAAGTTCATCTTCCTCACCCAAATATGGTTTCAAATCTGCAATGTTAAATGTGGGGCTTACCCCAAAATCTGCAAGCAACTCAAGTTTGTATGCATTATCATTGATCTTAGCTACAACTTTAAAAGGGCCATCAGCTCTCGGAAGCAACTTTGACTTCCTCAAATCAGGAAACCGATCCTTTCTCAAGTGCAGCCAAACCAAATCACCTGGTTCAAAAGTGACATGCTTCTTTCCTCTGCTACCAGCAAGTTTATATTTAGCATTTATGGTTTCTATGTTCTCCTTTGTGGTCTCATGCATTTTCAACATCAACTCACCACGTTGTTTAGCATCAAAATTCAATCTCTCAGAAGTTGGTAGAGGCAACAAATCAATAGGGGCTCGAGGCACAAAACCATAAACAATCTCAAAAGGGCTCTTTTTAGTAGTAGAATGTTGTGAACGGTTGTAAGCAAACTCAACATGAGGCAAACATTCTTCCCACATTTTTATGTTCTTTTTCAAAATAGCCCTAAGCATGGTAGATAAAGTTCTATTCACAACCTCAGTTTGTCCATCAGTTTGGGGATGACATGTAGTGGAAAATAGCAGCTTAGTACCTAATTTAGCCCACAAAGTTCTCCAAAAATGACTAAGAAATTTTGCATCACGATCTGAAACAATTGTGTTTGGCACACCATGCAAACGAACAATTTCACGAAAGAACAAATCAGCAACATGAGTAGCATCATCGGTCTTATGACATGGTATGAAATGTGCCATCTTAGAAAATCTATCCACAACCACAAAAACACTATCCCTCCCCTTCTTTGTTCTAGGCAGTCCTAAAACAAAGTCCATTGAAATATCCTCCCATGGTGCATTAGGAACAGGTAGAGGAATGTACAAGCCATGAGGATTAAGGCGTGACTTAGCTTTTTGGCATGTTGTGCAGCGAGCAACAAATCTCTCCACGTCCCTCCGCATCTTGGGCCAAAAGAAATGATTAGCAAGGATGTTTTCTGTCTTCTTCACACCAAAGTGTCCCATCAGCCCTCCTCCATGTGCTTCCTGTAGTAATAACAAACGCACGGAGCTAGCTGGAATGCATAGCTTGTTAGCTCTAAAAATAAACCCATCCGTTAGGACAAATTTGTTCCAAGTTTTCCCCTCCTTACAGTTCAGCAACACATCCTTAAAATCATCATCATGAGCATATTGTGCTTTAATCGTTTCCAAGCCGAAAATTTTGCAATCAAGTTGGGACAGCATAGTGTAACGCCTAGACAAAGCATCAGCAATGACATTCTCCTTCCCTTTCTTGTGTTTGATGACATAAGGGAAAGATTCAATGAATTCAACCCATTTAGCATGCCTACGATTTAGTTTTGCTTGACTTCGAATGTGTTTTAAGGACTCATGATCAGAATGTATAACAAACTCTTTGGGCCACAAATAGTGCTGCCAAGTTTCCAAAGTTCGAACTAAAGCAAGCAATTCCTTATCGTAAGTAGAATAGTTCAAGCTAGGTCCACTCAATTTCTCACTGAAATATGCTACAGGCTTACCATCTTGCAGTAGCACGCCACCCAACCCAATTCCACTAGCATCACATTCAAGTTCAAATGTTTTATTGAAATCTGGAAGTTGGAGCAAGGGTGCATGAGTTAACTTATCTTTGAGCACGCTGAAAGCATCCTGTTGAGCTGCAGCCCAAGTGAAGGTTGTACCCTTCTTAGTGAGTTCATGCAATGGGGCTGCAATGGTGCTAAAGTCCTTCACAAAGCGACGATAAAATCCAGCAAGTCCTAGAAAGCTTCGCACTTGGGTGACCGTTGTGGGAACCGGCCAGCTGTGAATGGCTTCAACCTTGGCTTGATCGACTTGAATTCCCTGCGGTGTCACAACATAGCCAAGAAAAGAGACTCGATCTGTGCAAAAGGTGCACTTCTTAAGGTTACCAAACAAACGTGCATCACGGAGAGCATCCAAAACAGCACGCAAATGATCAAGATGGTCTTCTAGTGATTTGCTATAGATCAGAATGTCATCAAAATATACCACAACAAATCTGCCAATGAAAGCGCGTAAAATTTCATTCATTAATCTCATGAAAGTGCTGGGTGCATTAGTGAGACCAAAAGGCATGACTAACCACTCATATAGACCGAATTTAGTTTTAAATGCTGTTTTCCATTCATCTCCTAACTTCATGCGAATCTGGTGGTAACCACTACGCAAATCAATTTTCGAGAACACAATTGAGCCACTCAATTCATCAAGCATATCATCTAGCCTAGGGATAGGATGACGATATCTGATTGTTATGTTATTAATCGCTCGGCAATCTACACACATGCGCCAAGATCCATCTTTCTTAGGAACCAAAAAGACAGGAACAACGCAGGGGCTCAGAGACTCATGCACGTAACCTTTGTCGAGCAATTCTTGCACTTGGCGCTGAATTTCTTTAGTTTCTTCAGGGTTGGTCCTGTATGGTGTACGATTGGGTAAGGAGGCCCCGGGAATAAGGTCAATCTGGTGTACAACAAATAGTGTTTGGCTGCATTTGGGATCAATTCGTAACAGCACGAAACTCGATGCAAAATAGGGTGAACTGGTGCATTAATGCAAAAGTTCATGTCACGAAGTAACATTGGGATTTTATGCAACGAACACACCCAATCCACTCCATCGGACCCAAAACACATGTTTTGGTGCGTTTCATAATGTTTGGCTGCATTTGGGATCGTTTCGTAACTGCATGAAACTCGATGCAAAACAGGGTGAACTGGTGCAATTAATGCAAAAGTTCGTGTCACGAAGTAACATCGGGATTTTACGCAACGAACACACTCAATCCACTCCATTGGACCCAAAACACATGTTTTGGTGCGTTTCATAGTGTTTGGCAGCATTTGGGACCATTTCATAACTGCATGATACTCGATGCAAAATGGGGTCAACTGGTGCAATTAATGCAAAAGATCGTGCCGCGAAGTCACGTCGGGATTTTTCACAACAAATGCACCCAATCCACCACATTGGACCTTAAACTCATGTTTTTGTGCGTTGCATAGTGTTTGGCTGCATTTGGGGCCATTTTCGTAACTGCATGAAACTCGATGCAAAACAGGGTGAACTGGTGCAATTAATGCAAAAGTTCGTGCCACGAAGTGACATTGGGATTTTTCGCAACGAATGCACCCAATCCACTCCATTCTACCCTAAACTCATGTTTTGGTGCGTTGCATTGTGTTTGGGTGCATTTGGGATCGTTTCATAACTGCATGATACTCGATGCAAAACAGGGTGAACCGGTGCAATTAATGCAAAAGATCGTGCCGCGAAGTCTCGTCGGGATTTTTTGCAACGAATGCACCCAATCCACCACATTGGACCCTAAACTCATGTTTGGGTGCGTTGCATAGTGTTAGGATGCATTTGGGATCGTTTCGTAACTGCATGAAACTCGATGCAAAACAAGGTGAACTGGTGCAATTAATGCAAAAGTTCGTGCCACGAAGTGAAATCAGGATTTTTCGCAACGAACGCACCCAATCCACTCCATTGGATGCTAAACTCATGTTTTGGTGCGTTGCATAGTGTTTGGCAGCATTTGGTATCGTTTCAAACCTGCATCAAGCTCGTTGCAAAATGGGGTCAACTGGTGCAATTAATGCAAAAGTTCGTGCCATGAAGTCACGTCGGGATTTTTCGCAACGAACGCACCCAATCCACCACTAAACTCATGTTTTGGTGCGTTGCATAGTGTTTGGGTGCAATTGGGACCATTTCGTAACTGCATGAAACTCGATGCAATACAGGGTGAACTGGTGCAATTAATGCAAAAATTCGTGCCACGAAGTGAAATCGGGATTTTTCGCAACAAACGCACCCAATCCACTCCATTGGACCCTAAACTCATGTTTTGGTGCGTTGCATAGTGTTTGGTTGCATTTGGGATCGTTTCGTAACTGCATGAAACTCGACGCAAAATAGGGTGAACTGGTGCAATTAATGCAAAAGTTCGTGTCACGAAGTAACATCGGGATTTTACGCAACGAACACACCCAATCCACTCCATTGGACCCAAAACACATGTTTTGGTGCGTTTCATAGTGTTTGGCAGCATTTGGGACCGCTTCATAACTGCATGAAACTCGATGCAAAACAGGGTGAACTGGTGCAATTAATGCAAAAGTTTGTGTCACGAAGTAACATCGGGATTTTACGCAACGAACACACCCAATCCACTCCATTGGACCCAAAACACATGTTTCGGTGCGTTTCACAGTGTTTGGCTGCATTTGGGATCGTTTCATAACTGCATCAAACTCGTTGCAAAATGGGGTCAACTGGTGCAATTAATGCATAAGTTCGTGCCACGAAGTCACGTCGGGATTTTTCGCAACGAACGCACCCAATCCACCACATTGGACCCTAAACTCATGTTTTGGTGCGTTGCATAGTGTTTGGCAGCATTTGGGATTGTTTCCTCACTGCATGAAACTGGATGCAAAACAGGGTGAACTGGTGCAATTAATGCAAAAGTTTGTGCCACGAAGTCACGCAGGGATTTTTCACAACGAACACACCCAATCCACTCTATTCTACCCTAAACTCATGTTTTGGTGCGTTGCATTGTGTTAGGGTCCATTTGGGATCGTTTCATAACTGCATGAAACTCGATGCAAAACAGGGTGAACCGGTGCAATTAATGCAAAAGATCGTGTCACGAAGTCACGTCGGGATTTTTCGCAACGAATGCACCCAATCCACTCCATTGGACCCTAAACTCATGTTTTGGAGCGTTATATAGTGTTTGGGTGCAATTGGGAAAGTTTCGTAACTGCATGAAACTCGATGCAAAACAGGTTGAACTGGTGCAATTAATGGAAAAGTTCGTGCCATGAAGTCACGTCGGGATTTCTCGCAACAAATGCACCCAATCCACTCAATTGGACCCTAAACTCATGTTTTGGAGCGTTGCATAGTGTTTGGGTGCAATTGGGAAAGTTTCGTAGCTGCATGAAACTCGACGAAAAACAGGGTGCCACGAAGTCTCGTCGGGATTTTTCGCAACGAACGCACCCAATCCACTGCATTAGACCCTAAACTCATGTTTTGGTGCATTGCGTAGTGTTTGGATGCATTTGGGATCGTTTCGTAACTGCATGAAACTCGAAGCAAAACAGGGTGAACTGGTGCAATTAATGCTAAAGTTCGTGCCACGAAGTGACATTGGGATTTTTTGCAACGAACACACCCAATCCACTCAATTGGACGCTAAACTCATGTTTTGGTGCGTTTCATAGTGTTTGGCAGCATTTGGGATCGTTTCATAACTGCATCAAACTCGTTGCAAAATGGGGTCAACTGGTGCAATTAATGCATAAGTTCGTGCCACGAAGTCACATCGGGATTTTTCGCAATGAACGCACCCAATCCACCACATTGGACCGTAAACTCATGTTTTGGTACGTTGCATATTGTTTGGCTGCATTTGGGACCATTTTGTAACTGCATGAAACTCGATGCAAAACAGGGTGAACTGGTGCAATTAATGCAAAAGTTCGTGCCACGAAGTGACATTGGGATTTTTCGCAACGAACGTACCCAATCCACTCCATTCTACCCTAAACTCATGTTTTGGTGTGTTGCATTGTGTTTGGGTGCATTTGGGATCGTTTCATAACTGCATGAAACTCGATGCAAAACAGGGTGAACCGGTGCAATTAATGCAAAAGATCGTGCCGCGAAGTTACATCGGGATTTTTCGCAACAAACGCACCCAATCCACTCCATTGGACCCTAAACTCATGTTTTGGTGCGTTGCATAGTGTTTGGCTGCATTTGGGATCGTTTTGTAACTGCATGAAACTCGATGCAAAACAGGGTGAACTGGTGCAATTAATGCAAAAGTTCGTGTCACGAAGTAACATCGGGATTTTTCGCAACGAACACACCCAATCCACTCCATTGGACCTAAAACACATGTTTTGGTGCGTTTCATAGTGTTTGGTAGTATTTGGGATCGTTTCATAACAGCATCAAACTCGTTGCCCAATGGGGTCAACTGGTGCAATTAATGCATAAATTCGTGCCACGAAGTCTCGTCGAGATTTTTCGCAACGAACGCAGACAATCCACCACATTGGACCCTAAACTCATGTTTTGGTGCGTTGCATAGTGTTTGGCTGCATTTGGGATCATTTCGTAACTGCATGAAACTCGATGCAAAACAGGGTGAACTGGTGCAATTAATGCTAAAGTTCGTGCCACGAAGTGACATTGGGATTTTTCGCAACGAACGCACCCAATCCACTCCATTGGACGCTAAACTCATGTTTTGGTGCGTTTCATAGTGTTTGGCAGCATTTGGGATCGTTTCATAACTGCATCAAACTCGTTGCAAAAACGGGTCAACTGGTGCAATTAATGCATAAGTTCGTGCCACGAAGTCACGTCGGGATTTTTCGCAACGAACGCACCCAATCCACCACATTGGACCCTAAACTCATGTTTTGGTGCGTTGCATAGTGTTTGGGTGCATTTGGGATTGTTTCCTAACTGCATGAAACTTGATGCAAAACATGGTGAACTGGTGCAATTAATGCAAAAGTTTGTGCCACGAAGTCATGCCAGGATTTTTCACAACGAATGCACCCAATCCACTCCATTCTACCTGAAACTCATGTTGTGGATCGTTGCATAGTGTTTGGGTGCAATTGGGAAAGTTTCGTAACTGCATGAAACTCGACGAAAAACAGGGTGCCACGAAGTCTCGTCGGGATTTTTCGCAACGAACGCACCCAATCCACTGCATTGGACCCTAAACTCATGTTTTGGTATGTTGCATATTATTTGGCTGCATTTGGGACCATTTTGTAACTGCATGAAACTCGATGCAAAACAGGGTGAACTGGTGCAATTAATGCAAAAGTTCGTGCCACGAAGTGACATTGGGATTTTTCGCAACGAACGTACCCAATCCACTCCATTCTACCCTAAACTCATGTTTTGGTGCGTTGCATTGTGTTTGGGTGCATTTGGGATCGTTTCATAACTGCATGAAACTCGATGCAAAACAGGGTGAACCGGTGCAATTAATGCAAAAGATCGTGCCACGAAGTTACGTCGGAATTTTTCGCAACAAATGCACCCAATCCACTCAATTGGACCCTAAACTCATGTTTTGGAGCGTTGCATAGTGTTTGGGTGCAATTGGGAAAGTTTCGTAACTGCATGAAACTCGACGAAAAACAGGTTGAACTGGTGCAATTAATGCAAAAGTTCGTGCCATGAAGTCACGTCGGGATTTCTCGCAACAAACGCACCCAATCCACTCCATTGGACCCTAAACTCTTGTTTTGGTGCGTTGCATAGTGTTTGGCTGCATTTGGCATCGTTTTGTAACTGCATGAAACTCGATGCAAAACAGGGTGAACTGGTGCAATTAATGCAAAAGTTCGTGTCACGAAGTAACATCGGGATTTTTCACAACGAACACACCCAATCCACTCCATTGGACCTAAAACACATGTTTTGGTGCGTTTCATAGTGTTTGGCAGCATTTGGGATCGTTTCATAACTGCGTCAAACTCGTTGCAAAATGGGGTCAACTGGTGCAATTAATGCATAAGTTCGTGCCACGAAGTCACGTCGGGATTTTTCGCAACGAACGCACCCAATCCACCACATTGGACCCTAAACTCATGTTTTGGTGCGTTGCATAGTGTTTGGGTGCATTTGGGGTTGTTTCCTAACTGCATGAAACTTGATGCAAAACATGGTGAACTGGTGCAATTAATGCAAAAGTTTGTGCCACGAAGTCACGCCAGGATTTTTCACAACGAACGCACCCAATCCACTCCATTCTACCCGAAACTCATGTTTTGGTGCGTTGCATAGTGTTTGGGTGCATTTGGGATCGTTTCATAACTGCATGAAACTCGATGCAAAACAGGGTGAACTGGTGCAATTAATGCAAAAGTTTGTGTCACGAAGTAATATCGGGATTTTTCGCAATGAACACACCCAATCCACTCCATTGGACCCAAAACACATGTTTTGGTGCGTTTCATAGTGTTTGGTAGCATTTGGGATCGTTTCATAACTGCATCAAACTCGTTGCAAAATGGGGTCAACTGGTGCAATTAATGCATAAATTCGTGCCACGAAGTCTCGTCCGGATTTTTCGCAACGAACGCACACAATCCACCACATTGGACCCTAAACTCATGTTTTGGTGCGTTGCATAGTGTTTGGCTGCATTTGGGATCATTTCGTAACTGCATGAAACTCGATGCAAAACAGGGTGAACTGGTGCAATTAATGCTAAAGTTCGTGCCACGAAGTGACATTGGGATTTTTCGCAACGAACGCACCCAATCCACTCCATTGGATGCTAAACTCATGTTTTGGTGCGTTTCATAGTGTTTGGCAGCATTTGGGATCGTTTCATAACTGCATCAAACTCGTAGCAAAATGGGGTCAACTGGTGCAATTAATGCATAAGTTCGTGCCACGAAGTCACGTCGGGATTTTTCCCAACGAACGCACCCAATCCACCACATTGGACCCTAAACTCATGTTTTGGTGCGTTGCATAGTGTTTGGGTGCATTTGGGATTATTTCCTAACTGCATGAAACTTGATGCAAAATAGGGTGAACTGGAGCAATTAATGCAAAAGTTTGTGCCACGAAGTCACGCCGGGATTTTTCACAACGAACGCACCCAATCCACTCCATTCTACCCTAAACTCATGTTTTGGTGCGTTGCATTGTGTTTGGGTGCATTTGGGATCGTTTCATAACTGCATGAAACTCAATGCAAAACAGGGTGAACCGGTGCAATTAATGCAAAAGATCGTGCCGCGAAGTCACGTCGGGATTTTTCGCAACGAATGCACCCAATCCACTCCATTGGACCCTAAACTCATGTTTTGGAGCGTTGCATAGTGTTTGGGTGCAATTGGGAAAGTTTCGTAACTGCATGAAACTCGACGAAAAACAGGGTGCCACGAAGTCTTGTCGGGATTTTTCGCAACGAACGCACCCAATCCACTGCATGGGACCCTAAACTCATGTTTTGGTGCGTTGCGTAGTGTTTAGATGCATTTGGGATCGTTTCATAACTACATGAAACTCGATGCAAAACAGGTTGAACTGGTTCAATTAATGCAAAAGTTCGTGCCATGAAGTCACGTCGGGATTTCTCGCAACAAATGCACCCAATCCACTCCATTGGACCCTAAACTCATGTTTTGGTGCGTTGCATAGTGTTTGGCTGCATTTGGGATCATTTAGTAACTGCATGAAACTCGATGCAAAACAGGGTGAACTGGTGCAATTAATGCAAAAGTTCGTGCCACAAAGTGAAATCGGGATTTTTCGCAACAAACGCACCCAATCCACTCCGTTGGACCCTAAACTCAGGTTTTGGTGCATTGGTGTTTTGCTGCATTTGGGATCGTTTCGTAACTGCATGTAACTCGAAGCAAAACAGGGTGAACTAGTGCAATTAATGCAAAATTTCGTGTCACGAAGTAACATCAGGATTTTTCGCAACGAACACACCCAATCCACTCCATTGGACAGAAAACACATGTTTTGGTGCGTTTCATAGTGTTTGGCAGCATTTGGGATCGTTTCACAACTGCATCAAACTCGTTGCAAAATAGGGTCAACTGGTGCAATAAATGCATAAGTTCGTGCCACGAAGTGACATCGGGATTTTTCGCAACGAACACACCCAATCCACCACATTGGACCCTAAACTCATGTTTTGGTGCGTTGCATAGTGTTTGGGTGCAATTGGGACCATTTCGTAACTGCATGAAACTCGATGCAAAATAGGGTGAACCGGTGCAATTAATGCAAAAGATCGTGCCGCAAAGTCACGTCGGGATTTTTCGCAATGAATGCACCCAATCCACCGCATTGGACCCTAAAATCATGTTTTGGTGTGTTGTATAGTGTTTCGCTGCATTTGGGACCATTTTGTAACTGCATGAAACTCGATGCAAAACAGGGTGAACTGGAGCAATTAATGCAAAAGTTCGTGCCATGAAGTCACGTCGGGATTTCTCACAACAAATGCACCCATTCCACTCCATTGGACCCTATCTCATGTTTTGGTGGGTTGCATAGTGTTTCACTGCATTTGGGATCGTTTCATAACTGCATGAAACTCGATGCAAAACAGGGTGAACTGGTGCAATTAATGCAAAAGTTTGTGTCACAAAGTAACATCGGGATTTTTCGCAATGAACACACCCAATCCACTCCATTGGACCCAAAACACATGTTTTGGTGCGTTTCATAGTGTTTGGCAGCATTTGGGATCGTTTCATAACTGCATCAAACTCGATGCAAAATGGGGTCAACTGGTGCAATTAATGCATAAATTCGTGCCACGAAGTCTCGTCCGGATTTTTCGCAACGAACGCACACAATCCACCACATTGGACCCTAAACATATGTTTTGGTGCGTTTCATAGTGTTTGGCAGCATTTGGGATCGTTTCACAACTGCATCAAACTCGTTGCAAAATGAGGTCAACTGGTGCAATAAATGCATAAGTTCGTGCCACGAAGTGACGTCGGGATTTTTCGCAACGAACGCACCCAATCCACCACATTGGACCCTAAACTCATGTTTTGGTGCGTTGCATAGTGTTTGGGTGCAATTGGGACCATTTCGTAACTGCATGAAACTCGATGCAAAATAGGGTGAACCGGTGCAATTAATGCAAAAGATCGTGCCGCAAAGTCACGTCGGGATTTTTCGCAATGAATGCACCCAATCCACCGCATTGGACCCTAAAATCATGTTTTGGTGTGTTGTATAGTGTTTCGCTGCATTTGGGACCATTTTGTAACTGCATGAAACTCGATGCAAAACTGGGTGAACTGGTGCAATTAATGCTAAAGTTCATGCCACGAAGTGACATTGGGATTTTTCGCAACGAACACACCCAATCCACTCCATTGGACACTAAACTCATGTTTTGGTGCGTTTTAGAGTGTTTGGTAGCATTTGGGATCGTTTCATAACTGCATCAAACTCGTTGCAAAATGGGGTCAACTGGTGCAATTAATGCATAAGTTCGTGCCACGAAGTCACTTCGGGATTTTTTGCAACGAACGCACCCAATCCACCACATTGGACCCTAAACTCATGTTTTGGTGCGTTGCATAGTGTTTGGCTGCATTTGGGATCGTTTCGTAACTGCATTTCATAACTGCATCAAACATGTTTTGGTGCAATGCATAAGTTCGTGCCACGAATTCTCGTCGTGATTTTTCGCAACGAACGCACCCAATCCACCACATTGGACCCTAAACTCATGTTTTGGTGCGTTGCATAGTGTTTGGGTGCATTTGGGATTGTTTCCTAACTTTATGAAACTCGATGCAAAACAGGTTGAACTGGAGCAATTAATGCAAAAGTTTGTGCCACGAAGTCACGTCGGGATTTTTCGCAACGAATGGACCCAATCCACCACATTGGACACTAAACTCATGTTTTCGTGCGTTGTATAGTGTTTGGCTGCATTTGGGACCATTTTGTAACTGCATGAAACTCGATGCAAAACAAGGTGAACCGGTGCAATTAATGCAAAAGATCGTGCCGCGAATTAACGTCGGGATTTTTCTCAACGAATGCACCCAATCAACTCCATTGGACCCTAAACTCATGTTTTGGAGCGTTGCATAGTGTTTGGGTGCAATTGGGAAAGTTTCGTAACTGCATAAAACTCGACGAAAAACAGGGTGCCACGAAGTCTTGTCGGGATTTTTCGCAACGAACGCACCCAATGCACTGCATTGGACCCTAAACTCATGTTTTGGTGCGTTGCGTAGTGTTTTTATGCATTTGGGATCGTTTCGTAACTGCATGAAACTCGATGCAAAACAGGTTGAACTGGTGCAATTAATGCAAAAGTTCGTGCCATGAAGTCACGTCGGGATTTCTCGCAACAAACGCACCCAATCCACTCCATTGGACCCTAAACTCATGTTTTGGTGCGTTGCATAGTGTTTGGCTGCATTTGGGATCATTTCGTAACTGCATGAAACTCGATGCAAAACAGGGTGAACTGGTGCAATTAATGCTAAATTTCGTGCCACGAAGTAACATCGGGATTTTTCGCAACGAACACACCCAATCCACTCCATTGGACCCAAAACACATGTTTTGGTGCGTTTCATAGTGTTTGGCAGCATTTCGGATCGTTTCATAACTGCATCAAACTCGTTGCAAAATGGGGTCAACTGTTGCAATTAATGCATAATTTCGTGCCACAAAGTCACGTCGGGATTTTTCGCAACGAACGCACCCAATCCACCACATTGGACCCTAAACTCATGTTTTGGTGCGTTGCATAGTGTTTGGCTGCATTTGGGACCATTTTGTAACTGCATGAAACTCGATGCAAAACAGGGTGAACTGGTGCAATTAATGCAAAAGTTCGTGCCACGAAGTGAAATCGGGATTTTTCGCAACGAACGCACCCAATCTACTCCGTTGGACCCTAAACTCAAGTTTTGGTGCGTTGTATTGTGTTTGGGTGCATTTGGGATTGTTTCATAACTGCATGAAACTTGATGCAAAACAGGGTGAACCGGTGCAATTAATGCAAAAGATCGTGCCGCGAAGTTACGTCGGGATTTTTCGCAACGAATGCACCCAATCCACTCCATTGGACCCTAAACTCATGTTTTGGACCGTTGCATAGTGTTTGGCAGCATTTGGGATCGTTTCATAACTGCATCAAACTCGTTGCAAAATGGGGTCAACTGGTGCAATTAATGCATAAGTTCGTGCCACGAAGTCTCGTCGGGATTTTTTGCAACGAACGCACACAATCCACCACATTGGACCCTAAACTCATGTTTTGGTGCGTTGCATAGTGTTTGGCTGCATTTGGGATCATTTCGTAACTGCATGAAACTCGATGCAAAACAGGGTGAACTGGTGCAATTAATGCTAAATTTCGTGCCATGAAGTGACATTGGGATTTTTTGCAACGAACACACCCAATCCACTCCATTGGATGCTAAACTCATGTTTTGGTGCGTTTCATAGTGTTTGGCAGTATTTGGGATCGTTTCATAACTGCATAAACTCGTTGCAAAATGGGGTCAACTGGTGCAATTAATGCATAAGTTCGTGCCACGAAGTCTCGTCGGGATTTTTTTGCAACGAACGCACACAATCCACCACATTGGACCCTAAACTCATGTTTTGGTGCGTTGCACAGTGTTTGGCTGCATTTGGGATCATTTCGTAACTGCATGAAACTCGATGCAAAACAGGGTGAACTGGTGCAATTAATGCTAAATTTCGTGCCACGAAGTGACATTGGGATTTTTCGCAATGAACACACCCAATCCACTCCATTGGATGCTAAACTCATGTTTTGGTGCGTTTCATAGTGTTTGGCAGCATTTGGGATCGTTTCATAACTGCATCAAACTCGTTGCAAAATGGGGTCAACTGGTGCAATTAATGCATAAGTTCGTGCCACGAAGTCACATCGGGATTTTTCGCAATGAACGCACCCAATCCACCACATTGGACCGTAAACTCATGTTTTGGTACGTTGCATAGTGTTTGGCTGCATTTGGGACCATTTTGTAACTGCATGAAACTCGATGCAAAACAGGGTGAACTGGTGCAATTAATGCAAAAGTTCGTGCCACGAAGTGACTTTGGGATTTTTCGCAACGAACGTACCCAATCCACTCCATTCTACCCTAAACTCATGTTTTGGTGCGTTGCATTGTGTTTGGGTGCATTTGGGATCGTTTCATAACTGCACGAAACTCGATGCAAAACAGGGTGAACCGGTGCAATTAATGCAAAAGATCGTGCCGCGAAGTTACGTCGGGATTTTTCGCAACAAATGCACCCAATCCACTCCATTGGACCCTAAACTCATGTTTTGGAGCGTTGCATAGTGTTTGGGTGCAATTGGGAAAGTTTTGTAACTGCATGAAACTCGACGAAAAACAGGGTGCCACGAAGTGACATTGGGATTTTTCGCAACGAACGCACCCAATCCACTGCATTGGACCCTAAACGCATGTTTTTATGCGTTGCGTAGTGTTTGGATGCATTTGGGATCGTTTCGTAACTGCATGAAACTCGATGCAAAACAGGTTGAACTTGTGCAATTAATGCAAAAGTTCGTGCCATGAAGTCACGTCGGGATTTCTCGCAACAAACGCACCCAATCCACTCCATTGGACCCTAAACTCATGTTTTGGTGTGTTGCATAGTGTTTGGCTGCATTTGGGATCGTTTCGTGACTGCATGAAACTCGATGAAAAACAGGGTGAACTGGTGCAATTAATGCAAAAGTTCGTGTCACAAAGTAACATCGGGATTTTTCTCAACGAACACACCCAATCCACTCCATTGGGCCCAAAACACTTGTTTTGGTGCGTTTCAAAGTGTTTGGCAGCAATTGGGATCGTTTCATAACTGCATCAAACTCGTTGCAAAATGGGGTCAACTGGTGCAATTAATGCATAAGTTCGTGCCACGAAGTCTCGTCGGGATTTTTTCGCAACGAACGCTCCCAATCCACCACATTGGACCCTAAACTCATGTTTTGGTGCGTTGCATAGAGTTTGGCTGCATTTGGGATCATTTCGTAACTGCATGAAACTCGATGCAAAACAGGGTGAACTGGTGCAATTAATGCAAAAGTTCGTGTCACGAAGTAACATCGGGATTTTTCGCAACGAACACACCCAATCCACTCCATTGGACCCAAAACACATGTTTTAGTGCGTTTCATAGTGTTTGGCAGCATTTGGGATCGTTTCATAACTGCATCAAACTCGTTGCAAAATGGGGCCACCTGGTGCAATTAATGCATAAGTTCGTGCCACGAAGTCACATCGGGATTTTTCGCAACGACGCACACAATCCACCACATTGGACCCTGAACTCATGTTTTGGTGCGTTGCATAGTGTTTGGCTGCATTTGGGATCATTTCGTAACTGCATGAAACTCGATGCAAAACAGGGTGAACTGGTGCAATTAATGCTAAATTTCGTGCCACGAAGTGACATTGGGATTTTTCGCAACGAACACACCCAATCCACTCCATTGGATGCTAAACTCATGTTTTGGTGTGTTTCATAGTGTTTGGCAGTATTTGGGATCGTTTCATAACTGCATCAAACTCGTTGCAAAATGGGGTCAACTGGTACCATTAATGCATAAGTTCGTGCCACGAAGTCTCGTCGGGATTTTTCGCAACGAACGCACCCAATCCACCACATTGGACCCTAAACTCATGTTTTGGTGCATTGCATAGTGTTTGGGTGCATTTGGGATTGTTTCCTAACTGCATGAAACTCGATGCAAAATAGGGTGAACTGGTGCAATTAATGCAAAAGTTCGTGCCACGAAGTCACGCCGGGATTTTTCACAACGAACGCACCCAATCCACTCCATTCTACCCTAAACTCATGTTTTGGTGCGTTGCATAGTGTTTGGCTGCATTTGGGATCATTTCGTAACTGCATTTCATAACT
>NW_024376509.1:0-49423 GCF_016808335.1 Panicum virgatum
ACTTCGTGGCTTGAACTTTGCATTAATTGCACCAGTTCAGCCCTTTTGCACCGAGTTCCATGCAGTAACGAATGGTCCCAGATGCACCCAAACACTATGAAACGCAACAAAAGATGAGTCTGGGGTCCAATTGGGTCGATTGGGTGCGTTCGTTGTGAAAACATTAGACGCGACTTTGTGGCACGAACTTTTCCATAATTGCACCAGTTCGGCAATTTTGCACCGAGTTTACTGTCGTAACAAAATGCCCCAAATGCCCCCAAACATATGAAAACACCATAACATTAGTTTAGGATCAGATGCGTGGATTGGGCGGATTTATTGCAAAGAATTCTATTGCAACTTTGTGGCTTGAACTTTTGCTTTAATTGCAATAGTTCGGCATGATTTGAACCGAGTATCGTAAATCACGAAACGGTCCCAAATGCACTCAAACACTACGAAAAACAAAACATGATTTTAGGTTCCATGGGGTGGGTCAGTTGCATTCGTTGCGAAAAATTTGGACACGACTTCGTGGCATGAACTTTTGCATTAATTGCACCAGTTCAGCCCATTTTGCAACCGAGTTCATGCAGTAACGAAATGGTCCCAGATGCCCCCAAACACTATGAAACGCAACAAAAGATGAGTCTGGGTCCAATTGGGTCGATTGGGTGCGTTCGTTGTGAAAACATTAGACGCGACTTTGTGGCACGAACTTTTGCATTAATTGCATCAGTTTCGGCCAATTTTGCACCGAGTTTACTGTCGTAACAAATGCTCCCAAATGCCCCCAAACAATATGAAACGCACCATAACATGAGTTTAGGATCAGATGCCGTGGATTGGCGGATTTATTGCAAAGAATTCTATTGCAACTTTGTGGCTTGAACTTTTGCTTTAATTGCAATGTTCGGCATGATTTGAACCGAGTATCGTAAATCAACGAAACGGTCCCAAATGACTCAAAACACTACGAAACAAAACAAAACATGATTTTAGGTTCCAATGGGGGTGGGTCAGTTGCATTCGTTGCGAAAAATTTGGACAACGACTTCGTGGCATGAACTTTTACACTTAATTGCACCAGTTCAGCCCATTTTGCAACGAGTTTCATGCAGTAACGAATGGTCCCAGATGCACCCAAACACTATGAAACCGCAACAAAGATGAGTCTAGGGTCCAATGGGGTCGATTGGGTGCGTTCGTTGTCAAAACATCAGACGCGACTTTGTGGCACGAACTTTTGCATTAATTGCATCAGTTCGGCCAATTTGCACCGAGTTTACTGTCGTAAACAAAATGCTCCCAAATGCCCCCAAACATATGAAACGCACCATAACATTAGTTTAGGATCAGATGCGGTGGATTGGGTGGATTTATTGCAAGAATTCTATTGCAACTTTGTGGCTTGAACTTTTGCTTTAATTGCAATAGTTCGGCATGATTTGAACCGAGTATCGTAAATCAACGAAACGGTCCCAAATGCACTCAACACTACGAAACCAAAACAAAACATGATTTTAGGTTCCAATGGGGGTGGGTCAGTTGCATTCGTTGCGAAAAATTTGGACACAACTTCGTGGCATGAACTTTTGCATTAATTGCACCAGATCAGCCCATTTTGCACCGAGTTTCATTGCAGTAACGAAATGGTCCCAGATGCACCCAAACACTATGAACACAATAAAAGATGAGTCTGGGGTCCAAATGGGTCGATTGGGTGCGTTCGTTGTGAAAACATCAGACGCGACTTTGTGGCACGAACTTTTGCATTAATTGCACCAGTTCGGCCAATTTTGCACCGAGTTTACTGTCGTAACAAAATGCTCCCCAAATGCCCCCAAACAATATGAAACGCACCATAACATTAGTTTAGGATCAGATGCGGTGGATTGGGCGGATTTATTGCAAAGAATTCTATTGCAACTTTGTGGCTTGAACTTTTGCTTTAATTGCAATAGTTCGGCATGATTTGAACCGAGTATCGTAAATCAACGAAACGGTCCCAAATGCACTCAAACACTACGAAACAAACAAAACATGATTTTAGGTTCCAATGGGGGTGGGTCAGTTGCATTCGTTGCGAAAAAATTTGGACACGACTTCGTGGCTTGAACTTTTGCATTAATTGCACCAGTTCAGCCCATTTTGCACCAAGTTTCATGCAGTAACGAAATGGTCCCAGATGCACCCAAACACTATGAAACGCAACAAAAGATGAGTCTGGGGTCCAATTGGGTCGATTGGGTGCGTTCGTTGTGAAAACATTAGACGCGACTTTGTGGCACGAACTTTTCCATTAATTGCACCAGTTCAGCCAATTTTGCACCGAGTTTATGTCGTAACAAAATGCTCCCAAATGCCCCCAAACAATATGAAACACACCATAAGATGAGTTTAGGATCAGATGCCGTGGATTGGGCGGATTTATTTCAAAGAATTCAATTGCAACTTTGTGGCTTGAGAACTTTTGCTTTAATTGCAATAGTTCGGCATGATTTGAACCGAGTATCGTAAGGCAACGAAACGGTCCCAAATCCATTCAAAAACAACGAAACAGTACAAAACATGATTTAGGTTCCAATGGGGGTGGGTCAGTTGCATTCGTTGCGAAAAATTTGGACACGACTTCGTGGCATTGAACTTTTACATTAATTGCACCAGTTCAGCCCATTTTGCAACGAGTTTCATGCAGTAACGAAATGGTCCCAGATGCACCCAAACACTATGAAACGCAACAAAAGATGAGTCTAGGGTCCAATGGGGTCGATTGGGTGCGTTCGTTGTCAAAACATCAGACGCGACTTTGTGGCACGAACTTTTGCATTAATTGCATCAGTTCGGCCAATTTTGCACCGAGTTTACTGTCGTAACAAAATGCTCCCAAATGCCCCCAAACAATATGAAACGCACCATAACATTAGTTAGGATCAGATGCGGTGGATTGGGCGGATTTATTGCAAAGAATTCTATTGCAACTTTGTGGCTTGAACTTTTGCTTTAATTGCAATAGTTCGGCATGATTTGAACCGAGTATCGTAAATCAACGAAACGGTCCCAAATGCACTCAAACACTACGAAACAAAACAAAACATGATTTTAGGTTCCAATGGGGGTGGGTCAGTTGCATTCGTTGCGAAAAATTTGGACACGACTTCGTGGCATGAACTTTTGCATTAATTGCACCAGTTCAGCCCATTTTGCACCGAGTATCATGCAGTAACGAAATGGTCCCAGATGCACCCAAACACTTTGAAACGCAACAAAAGATGAGTCTGGGGTCCAATTGGGTCGATTGGGTGCGTTCGTTGTGAAAACATTAGACGCGACTTTGTGGCACGAACTTTTCCATTAATTGCACCAGTTCAGCCAATTTTGCACCGAGTTTACTGTCGTAACAAAATGCTCCCAAATGCCCCCAAACAATATGAAACGCACAATAACATGAGTTTAGGATCAGATGCCGTGGATTGGGCGGATTTATTTCAAAGAATTCTATTGCAACTTTGTGGCTTGAACTTTTGCTTTAATTACAATAGTTCGGCATGATTTGAACCGAGTTTCGTAAAGCAACGAAACGGTCCCAAATCCATTCAAAAACAACGAAACAGTACAAAACATGATTTTAGGTTCCAATGGGGGTGGGTCAGTTGCATTCGTTGCGAAAAATTTGGACACAACTTCGTGGCATGAACTTTTGCATTAATTGCACCAGTTCAGCCCATTTTGCACCGAGTTTCATGCAGTAACGAAATGGTCCCAGATGCACCCAAACACTATGAAACGCAATAAAAGATGAGTCTGGGGTCCAAATGGGTCGATTGGGTGCGTTCGTTGTGAAAACATCAGACGCGACTTTGTGGCACGAACTTTTGCATTAATTGCACCAGTTCGGCCAATTTTGCACCGAGTTTACTGTCGTAACAAAATGCTCCCAAATGCCCCCAAACAATATGAAACGCACCATAACATTAGTTTAGGATCAGATGCGGTGGATTGGGCGGATTTATTGCAAAGAATTCTATTGCAACTTTGTGGCTTCAACTTTTGCTTTAATTGCAATAGTTCGGCATGATTTGAACCGAGTATCGTAAGGCAACGAAACGGTCCCAAATCCATTCAAAAACAACGAAACAGTACAAAACATGATTTAGGTTCCAATGGGGGTGGGTCAGTTGCATTCGTTGCGAAAAATTTGGACACGACTTCGTGGCATGAACTTTTACATTAATTGCACCAGTTCAGCCCATTTTGCAACGAGTTTCATGCATTAACGAAATGGTCCCAGATGCACCCAAACACTATGAAACGCAACAAAAGATGAGTCTAGGGTCCAATGGGGTCGATTGGGTGCGTTCGTTGTCAAAACATCAGACGCGACTTTGTGGCACGAACTTTTGCATTAATTGCACTAGTTCGGCCAATTTTGCACCGAGTTTACTGTCGTAACAAAATGCTCCCAAATGCCCCCAAACACTATGAAACGCACCATAACATTAGTTTATGATCAGATGCCGTGGATTGGGCGGATTTATTGCAAAGAATTCTATTGCAACTTTGTGGCTTGAACTTTTGCTTTAATTGCAATAGTTCGGCATGATTTGAACCGAGTATTGTAAAGCAACGAAACGGTCCCAAATACACTCAAACACTACGAAACAAAACAAAACATGATTTTAGGTTCCAATGGGGGTGGGTCAGTTGCATTCGTTGCGAAAAATTTGGACACGACTTCGTGGCATGAACTTTTACATTAATTGCACCAGTTCAGCCCATTTTGCAACGAGTTTCATGCAGTAACGAAATGGTCCCAGATGCACCCAAACACTATGAAACGCAACAAAAGATGAGTCTAGGGTCCAATGGGGTCGATTGGGTGCGTTCGTTGTCAAAACATCAGACGCGACTTTGTGGCACGAACTTTTGCATTAATTGCATCAGTTCGGCCAATTTTGCACCGAGTTTACTGTCGTAACAAAATGCTCCCAAATGCCCCCAAACAATATGAAACGCACCATAACATTAGTTTAGGATCAGATGCGGTGGATTGGGCGGATTTATTGCAAAGAATTCTATTGCAACTTTGTGGCTTGAACTTTTGCTTTAATTGCAATAGTTCGGCATGATTTGAACCGAGTATCGTAAATCAACGAAACGGTCCCAAATGCACTCAAACACTACGAAACAAAACAAAACATGATTTTAGGTTCCAATGGGGGTGGGTCAGTTGCATTCGTTGCGAAAAATTTGGACACAACTTCGTGGCATGAACTTTTGCATTAATTGCACCAGTTCAGCCCATTTTGCACCGAGTTTCATGCAGTAACGAAATGGTCCCAGATGCACCCAAACACTATGAAACACAATAAAAGATGAGTCTGGGGTCCAAATGGGTCGATTGGGTGCGTTCGTTGTGAAAACATCAGACGCGACTTTGTGGCACGAACTTTTGCATTAATTGCACCAGTTCGGCCAATTTTGCACCGAGTTTACTGTCGTAACAAAATGCTCCCAAATGCCCCCAAACAATATGAAACGCACCATAACATTAGTTTAGGATCAGATGCGGTGGATTGGGCGGATTTATTGCAAAGAATTCTATTGCAACTTTGTGGCTTGAACTTTTGCTTTAATTGCAATAGTTCGGCATGATTTGAACCGAGTATCGTAAATCAACGAAACGGTCCCAAATGCACTCAAACACTACGAAACAAAACAAAACATGATTTTAGGTTCCAATGGGGGTGGGTCAGTTGCATTCGTTGCGAAAAATTTGGACACGACTTCGTGGCTTGAACTTTTGCATTAATTGCACCAGTTCAGCCCATTTTGCACCAAGTTTCATGCAGTAACGAAATGGTCCCAGATGCACCCAAACACTATGAAACGCAACAAAAGATGAGTCTGGGGTCCAATTGGGTCGATTGGGTGCGTTCGTTGTGAAAACATTAGACGCGACTTTGTGGCACGAACTTTTCCATTAATTGCACCAGTTCAGCCAATTTTGCACCGAGTTTACTGTCGTAACAAAATGCTCCCAAATGCCCCCAAACAATATGAAACACACCATAAGATGAGTTTAGGATCAGATGCCGTGGATTGGGCGGATTTATTTCAAAGAATTCAATTGCAACTTTGTGGCTTGAGAACTTTTGCTTTAATTGCAATAGTTCGGCATGATTTGAACCGAGTATCGTAAGGCAACGAAACGGTCCCAAATCCATTCAAAAACAACGAAACAGTACAAAACATGATTTAGGTTCCAATGGGGGTGGGTCAGTTGCATTCGTTGCGAAAAATTTGGACACGACTTCGTGGCATGAACTTTTACATTAATTGCACCAGTTCAGCCCATTTTGCAACGAGTTTCATGCAGTAACGAAATGGTCCCAGATGCACCCAAACACTATGAAACGCAACAAAAGATGAGTCTAGGGTCCAATGGGGTCGATTGGGTGCGTTCGTTGTCAAAACATCAGACGCGACTTTGTGGCACGAATTTTTGCATTAATTGCATCAGTTCGGCCAATTTTGCACCGAGTTTACTGTCGTAACAAAATGCTCCCAAATGCCCCCAAACAATATGAAACGCACCATAACATTAGTTTAGGATCAGATGCGGTGGATTGGGCGGATTTATTGCAAAGAATTCTATTGCAACTTTGTGGCTTGAACTTTTGCTTTAATTGCAATAGTTCGGCATGATTTGAACCGAGTATCGTAAATCAACGAAACGGTCCCAAATGCACTCAAACACTACGAAACAAAACAAAACATGATTTTAGGTTCCAATGGGGGTGGGTCAGTTGCATTCGTTGCGAAAAATTTGGACACAACTTCGTGGCATGAACTTTTGCATTAATTGCACCAGTTCAGCCCATTTTGCACCGAGTTTCATGCAGTAACGAAATGGTCCCAGATGCACCCAAACACTATGAAACACAATAAAAGATGAGTCTGGGGTCCAAATGGGTCGATTGGGTGCGTTCGTTGTGAAAACATCAGACGCGACTTTGTGGCACGAACTTTTGCATTAATTGCACCAGTTCGGCCAATTTTGCACCGAGTTTACTGTCGTAACAAAATGCTCCCAAATGCCCCCAAACAATATGAAACGCACCATAACATTAGTTTAGGATCAGATGCGGTGGATTGGGCGGATTTATTGCAAAGAATTCTATTGCAACTTTGTGGCTTGAACTTTTGCTTTAATTGCAATAGTTCGGCATGATTTGAACCGAGTATCGTAAATCAACGAAACGGTCCCAAATTGACTCAAACACTACGAAACAAAACAAAACATGATTTTAGGTTCCAATGGGGGTGGGTCAGTTGCATTCGTTGCGAAAAATTTGGACACGACTTCGTGGCATGAACTTTTACATTAATTGCACCAGTTCAGCCCATTTTGCAACGAGTTTCATGCAGTAACGAAATGGTCCCAGATGCACCCAAACACTATGAAACGCAACAAAAGATGAGTCTAGGGTCCAATGGGGTCGATTGGGTGCGTTCGTTGTCAAAACATCAGACGCGACTTTGTGGCACGAACTTTTGCATTAATTGCATCAGTTCGGCCAATTTTGCACCGAGTTTACTGTCGTAACAAAATGCTCCCAAATGCCCCCAAACAATATGAAACGCACCATAACATTAGTTTAGGATCAGATGCGGTGGATTGGGCGGATTTATTGCAAAGAATTCTATTGCAACTTTGTGGCTTGAACTTTTGCTTTAATTGCAATAGTTCGGCATGATTTGAACCGAGTATCGTAAATCAACGAAACGGTCCCAAATGCACTCAAACACTACGAAACAAAACAAAACATGATTTTAGGTTCCAATGGGGGTGGGTCAGTTGCATTCGTTGCGAAAAATTTGGACACGACTTCGTGGCTTGAACTTTTGCATTAATTGCACCAGTTCAGCCCATTTTGCACCAAGTTTCATGCAGTAACGAAATGGTCCCAGATGCACCCAAACACTATGAAACGCAACAAAAGATGAGTCTGGGGTCCAATTGGGTCGATTGGGTGCGTTCGTTGTGAAAACATTAGACGCGACTTTGTGGCACGAACTTTTCCATTAATTGCACCAGTTCAGCCAATTTTGCACCGAGTTTACTGTCGTAACAAAATGCTCCCAAATGCCCCCAAACAATATGAAACACACCATAAGATGAGTTTAGGATCAGATGCCGTGGATTGGGCGGATTTATTTCAAAGAATTCAATTGCAACTTTGTGGCTTGAGAACTTTTGCTTTAATTGCAATAGTTCGGCATGATTTGAACCGAGTATCGTAAGGCAACGAAACGGTCCCAAATCCATTCAAAAACAACGAAACAGTACAAAACATGATTTAGGTTCCAATGGGGGTGGGTCAGTTGCATTCGTTGCGAAAAATTTGGACACGACTTCGTGGCATGAACTTTTACATTAATTGCACCAGTTCAGCCCATTTTGCACCGAGTTTCATGCAGTAACGAAATGGTCCCAGATGCACCCAAACACTATGAAACGCAACAAAAGATGAGTCTGGGGTCCAATGGGGTCGATTGGGTGCGTTCGTTGTCAAAACATCAGACGCGACTTTGTGGCACGAACTTTTGCATTAATTGCATCAGTTCGGCCAATTTTGCACCGAGTTTACTGTCGTAACAAAATGCTCCCAAATGCCCCCAAACAATATGAAACGCACAATAACATGAGTTTAGGATCAGATGCCGTGGATTGGGCGGATTTATTTCAAAGAATTCTATTGCAACTTTGTGGCTTGAACTTTTGCTTTAATTACAATAGTTCGGCATGATTTGAACCGAGTTTCGTAAAGCAACGAAACGGTCCCAAATCCATTCAAAAACAACGAAACAGTACAAAACATGATTTTAGGTTCCAATGGGGGTGGGTCAGTTGCATTCGTTGCGAAAAATTTGGACACAACTTCGTGGCATGAACTTTTGCATTAATTGCACCAGTTCAGCCCATTTTGCACCGAGTTTCATGCAGTAACGAAATGGTCCCAGATGCACCCAAACACTATGAAACGCAATAAAAGATGAGTCTGGGGTCCAAATGGGTCGATTGGGTGCGTTCGTTGTGAAAACATCAGACGCGACTTTGTGGCACGAACTTTTGCATTAATTGCACCAGTTCGGCCAATTTTGCACCGAGTTTACTGTCGTAACAAAATGCTCCCAAATGCCCCCAAACAATATGAAACGCACCATAACATTAGTTTAGGATCAGATGCGGTGGATTGGGCGGATTTATTGCAAAGAATTCTATTGCAACTTTGTGGCTTGAACTTTTGCTTTAATTGCAATAGTTCGGCATGATTTGAACCGAGTATCGTAAGGCAACGAAACGGTCCCAAATCCATTCAAAAACAACGAAACAGTACAAAACATGATTTAGGTTCCAATGGGGGTGGGTCAGTTGCATTCGTTGCGAAAAATTTGGACACGACTTCGTGGCATGAACTTTTACATTAATTGCACCAGTTCAGCCCATTTTGCAACGAGTTTCATGCATTAACGAAATGGTCCCAGATGCACCCAAACACTATGAAACGCAACAAAAGATGAGTCTAGGGTCCAATGGGGTCGATTGGGTGCGTTCGTTGTCAAAACATCAGACGCGACTTTGTGGCACGAACTTTTGCATTAATTGCACTAGTTCGGCTAATTTTGCACCGAGTTTACTGTCGTAACAAAATGCTCCCAAATGCCCCCAAACACTATGAAACGCACCATAACATTAGTTTATGATCAGATGCCGTGGATTGGGCGGATTTATTGCAAAGAATTCTATTGCAACTTTGTGGCTTGAACTTTTGCTTTAATTGCAATAGTTCGGCATGATTTGAACCGAGTATCGTAAAGCAACGAAACGGTCCCAAATGCACTCAAACACTACGAAACAAAACAAAACATGATTTTAGGTTCCAATGGGGGTGGCTCTGTTGCATTCGTTGCGAAAAATTTGGAAATGACTTCGTGGCATGAACTTTTGCATTAATTGCACCAGTTCAGCCCATTTCGCACCAAGTTTCATGCAGTAACGAAATGGTCCCAAATGCATCCAAACACTACGAAACGTAACAAAAGTTTAGTTTGGGGTCCAATGGGGTGGATCAGGTGCATTCGTTGCAAAAACATCTGACGCCAGTTCGTGGCACGATATTTTGAATTAATTGGACCATTTCAGCCCATTTTGCACTGAGTTCACTGCCTTAACAAAACAATTCCAAATGCACCCAAACACTAAGAAATGCAACAAAAGCTGAGTTTAGGTTCCAATGTGGTGGATTGGGTGCGTTCGTTGTGAAACCATCCGACGCGACTTTGTGGCACGAACTACCCATTTTGCCCGAGTTTCGTGCAGTAACGAAATGGTCCCAGATGCACCCAAACACTATAAAACACAACAAAAGATGAGCCTGGGGTCCAATGGGGTCGATTGGGTGCGTTCGTTGTGAAAACATCAGACGCGACTTTGTGGCACGAACTTTTGCATTAATTGCACCAGTTCGGCCAATTTTGCACCGAGTTTACTGTCGTAACAAAATGCTCCGAAATGCCCCCAAACACTATGAAACGCACCATAACATGAGTTTAGGATCAGATGCCGTGGATTGGCGGATTTATTGCAAAGAATTCTATTGCAACTTTGTGGCTTGAACTTTTGCTTTAATTGCAATAGTTCGGCATGATTTGTACCGAGTATCATAAAGCAACAAAACGGTCCCAAATGCACTCAAACACTACGAAACAAAGCAAAACATGATTTTAGGTTCCAATGGGGGTGGGTCAGTTGCATTCGTTGCGAAAAATTTGGACACGACTTCGTGGCATGAACTTTTGCATTAATTGCACCAGTTCAGCCCATTTTGCACCGAGTTTCATGCAGTAACGAAATGGTCCCAGATGCACCCAAACACTATGAAACGCAACAATAGATGAGTCTGGGGTCCAATTGGGTCGATTGGGTGCGTTCGTTGTGAAAACATTAGACGCGACTTTGTGGCACGAACTTTTGCATTAATTCCACCAGTTCGGCCAATTTTGCACCGAGTTTACTGTCGTAACAAAATGCTCCCAAATGCCCCCAAACAATATGAAACGCACCATAACATGAGTTTAGGATCAGATGCCGTGGATTGGGCGGATTTATTGCAAAGAATTCTATTGCAGCTTTGTGGCTTGAACTTTTGCTTTAATTGCAATAGTTCGGCATGATTTCAACCGAGTATCGTAAATCAACGAAACGGTCCCAAATGCACTCAAACACTACGAAACAAAACAAAACATGATTTTAGGTTCCAATGGGGGTGGGTCAGTTGCATTCGTTGCGATAAAATTGGACAAGACTTCGTGGCATGAACTTTTGCATTAATTGCACCAGTTCAGGCCATTTTGCACCGAGTTTCATGCAGTAACAAAATGGTCCCAGATGCACCCAAACACTATGAAACGCAACAAAAGATGAGTCTGGGGTTCAATTGGGTCGATTGGGTGCGTTCGTTGTGAAAACATTAGACGTGATTTTGTGGCACGAACTTTTCCTTTAATTGCACCAGTTCGACCAATTTTGCACCGAGTTTACTGTCGTTACAAAATGCTCCCAAATGCCCCCAAACAATATGAAACGCACCATAACATGAGTTTAGGATCATAAGCCGTGGATTGGGCGGATTTATTGCAAAGAATTCTATTGCAACTTTGTGGCTTGAACTTTTGCTTTAATTGCAATAGTTCGGCATGATTTGAACCGAGTATCGTAAATCAACGAAACGGTCCCAAATGCACTCAAACACTACGAAACAAAACAAAACATGATTTTAGGTTCCAATGGGGGTGGGTCAGTTGCATTCATTGCGAAAAATTGGACACAACTTCGTGGCATGAACTTTTGCATTAATTGCACCGGTTCAGCCCATTTTGCACCGAGTTTCATGCAGTAACAAAATGGTCCCAGATGCACCCAAACACTATGAAACGCAACAAAAGATGAGTCTAGGGTTCAATTGGGTCGATTGGGTGCGTTCGTTGTGAAAATATTAGACGCGATTTTGTGGCACGAACTTTTCCATTAATTGCACCAGTTTGGCCAATTTTGCACCGAGTTTACTGTCGTAACAAAATGCTCCCAAATGCCCCCAAACAATATGAAACGCACCATAACATGAGTTTAGGATCAGATGCCGTGGATTGGGCGGATTTATTTCAAAGAATTCTATTGCAACTTTGTGGCTTGAACTTTTGCTTTAATTGCAATAGTTCGGCATGATTTGAACCGAGTATCGTAAGGCAACGAAACGGTCCCAAATCCATTCAAAAACAACGAAACAGTACAAAACATGATTTAGGTTCCAATGGGGGTGGGTCAGTTGCATTCGTTGCGAAAAATTTGGACACGACTTTGTGGCTTGAACTTTTGCATTAATTGCACCAGTTCAGCCCATTTTGCACCGAGTTTCATGCAGTAACGAAATGGTCCCAGATGCACCCAAACACTATGAAACGCAACAAAAGATGAGTCTGGGGTCCAATTGGGTCGATTGGGTGCGTTCGTTATGAAAACATTAGACGCGACTTTGTGGCACGAACTTTTCCATTAATTGCACCAGTTCAGCCAATTTTGCACCGAGTTTACTGTCGTAACAAAATGCTCCCAAATGCCCCCAAACAATATGAAACGCACCATAACATGAGTTTAGGATCAGATGCCGTGGATTGGGCGGATTTATTTCATAGAATTCTATTGCAACTTTGTGGCTTGAACTTTTGCTTTAATTGCAATAGTTCGGCATGATTTGAACCGAGTATCGTAAGGCAACGAAACGGTCCCAAATCCATTCAAAAACAACGAAACAGTACAAAACATGATTTAGGTTCCAATGGGGGTGGGTCAGTTGCATTCGTTGCGAAAAATTTGGACACGACTTCGTGGCATGAACTTTTACATTAATTGCACCAGTTCAGCCCATTTTGCAACGAGTTTCATGCAGTAACGAAATGGTCCCAGATGCACCCAAACACTATGAAACGCAACAAAAGATGAGTCTAGGGTCCAATGGGGTCGATTGGGTGCGTTCGTTGTGAAAACATCAGACGCGACTTTGTGGCACGAACTTTTGCATTAATTGCACCAGTTCGGCCAATTTTGCACCGAGTTTACTGTCGTAACAAAATGCTCCGAAATGCCCCCAAACACTATGAAACGCACCATAACATGAGTTTAGGATCAGATGCCGTGGATTGGCGGATTTATTGCAAAGAATTCTATTGCAACTTTGTGGCTTGAACTTTTGCTTTAATTGCAATAGTTCGGCATGATTTGTACCGAGTATCGTAAGGCAACGAAACGGTCCCAAATCCATTCAAAAACAACGAAACAGTACAAAACATGATTTAGGTTCCAATGGGGGTGGGTCAGTTGCATTCGTTGCGAAAAATTAGGACACGACTTTGTGGCATTGAACTTTTGCATTAATTGCACCAGTTCAGCCCATTTTGCACCGAGTTTCATGCAGTAACGAAATGGTCCCAGATGCACCCAAACACTATGAAACGCAACAAAAGATGAGTCTAGGGTCCAATGGGGTCGATTGGGTGCGTTCGTTGTGAAAACATCAGACGCGACTTTGTGGCACGAACTTTTGCATTAATTGCACCTAGTTCGGCCAATTTTGCACCGAGTTTACTGTCGTAACAAAATGCTCCCAAATGCCCCCAAACAATATGAAACTGCACCATAACATGAGTTTAGGATCAGATGCCGTGGATTGGGCGGATTTATTTCAAAGAATTCTATTGCAACTTTGTGGCTTGAACTTTTGCTTTAATTGCAATAGTTCGGCATGATTTGAACCGAGTATCGTAAGGCAACGAAACGGTCCCAAATCCATTCAAAAACAACGAAACAGTACAAAACATGATTTAGGTTCCAATGGGGGTGGGTCAGTTGCATTCGTTGCGAAAAATTTGGACACGACTTCGTGGCATGAACTTTTGCATTAATTGCACCAGTTCAGCCCATTTTGCAACGAGTTTCATGCAGTAACGAAATGGTCCCAGATGCACCCAAACACTATGAAACGCAACAAAAGATGAGTCTAGGGTCCAATGGGGTCGATTGGGTGCGTTCGTTGTGAAAACATCAGACGCGACTTTGTGGCACGAACTTTTGCATTAATTGCACTAGTTCGGCCAATTTTGCACCGAGTTTACTGTCGTAACAAAATGCTCCCAAATGCCCCCAAACAATATGAAACGCACCATAACATGAGTTTAGGATCAGATGCCGTGGATTGGGCGGATTTATTTCAAAGAATTCTATTGCAACTTTGTGGCTTGAACTTTTGCTTTAATTGCAATAGTTCGGCATGATTTGAACCGAGTATCGTAAGGCAACGAAACGGTCCCAAATCCATTCAAAAACAACGAAACAGTACAAAACATGATTTAGGTTCCAATGGGGGTGGGTCAGTTGCATTCGTTGCGAAAAATTTGGACATGACTTCGTGGCATGAACTTTTACATTAATTGCACCAGTTCAGCCCATTTTGCAACGAGTTTCATGCAGTAACGAAATGGTCCCAGATGCACCCAAACACTATGAAACGCAACAAAAGATGAGTCTAGGGTCCAAGTGGGGTCGATTGGGTGCGTTCGTTGTGAAAACATCAGACGCGACTTTGATGGCACGAACTTTTGCATTAATTGCACTAATTCGGCCAATTTTGCACCGAGTTTACTGTCGTAACAAAATGCTCCCAAATGCCCCCAAACACTATTGAAACGCACCATAACATTAGTTTATGATCAGATGCCGTGGATTGGGCGGATTTATTGCAAAGAATTCTATTGCAACTTTGTGGCTTGAACTTTTGCTTTAATTGCAATAGTTCGGCATGATTTGAACCGAGTATCGTAAAGCAACGAAACGGTCCCAAATGCACTCAAACACTACGAAACAAAACAAAACATGATTTTAGGTTCCAATGGGGGTGGATCTGTTGCATTCGTTGCGAAAAATTTGGAAATGACTTCGTGGCATGAACTTTTGCATTAATTGCACCAGTTCAGCCCATTTCGCACCAAGTTTCATGCAGTAACGAAATGGTCCCAAATGCATCCAAACACTACGAAACGTAACAAAAGTTTAGTTTGGGGTCCAATGGGGTGGATCAGGTGCATTCGTTGCAAAAACATCTGACGCAAGTTCGTGGCACGATATTTTGAATTAATTGGACCATTTCAGCCCATTTTGCACTGAGTTCACTGCCTTAACAAAACAATTCCAAATGCACCCAAACACTAAGAAATGCAACAAAAGCTGAGTTTAGGTTCCAATGTGGTGGATTGGGTGCGTTCGTTGTGAAACCATCCGACGCGACTTTGTGGCACGAACTACCCATTTTGCACCGAGTTTCGTGCAGTAACGAAATGGTCCCAGATGCACCCAAACACTATAAAACACAACAAAAGATGAGCCTGGGGTCCAATGGGGTCGATTGGGTGCGTTCGTTGTGAAAACATCAGACGCGACTTTGTGGCACGAACTTTTGCATTAATTGCACCAGTTCGGCCAATTTTGCACCGAGTTTACTGTCGTAACAAAATGCTCCGAAATGCCCCCAAACACTATGAAACGCACCATAACATGAGTTTAGGATCAGATGCCGTGGATTGGCGGATTTATTGCAAAGAATTCTATTGCAACTTTGTGGCTTGAACTTTTGCTTTAATTGCAATAGTTCGGCATGATTTGTACCGAGTATCGTAAAGCAACGAAACGGTCCCAAATGCACTCAAACACTACGAAACAAAACAAAACATGATTTTAGGTTCCAATGGGGGTGGGTCAGTTGCATTCGTTGCGAAAAATTTGGACACGACTTCGTGGCATGAACTTTTGCATTAATTGCACCAGTTCAGCCCATTTTGCACCGAGTTTCATGCAGTAACGAAATGGTCCCAGATGCACCCAAACACTATGAAACGCAACAATAGATGAGTCTGGGGTCCAATTGGGTCGATTGGGTGCGTTCGTTGTGAAAACATTAGACGCGACTTTGTGGCACGAACTTTTGCATTAATTCCACCAGTTCGGCCAATTTTGCACCGAGTTTACTGTCGTAACAAAATGCTCCCAAATGCCCCCAAACAATATGAAACGCACCATAACATGAGTTTAGGATCAGATGCCGTGGATTGGGCGGATTTATTGCAAAGAATTCTATTGCAGCTTTGTGGCTTGAACTTTTGCTTTAATTGCAATAGTTCGGCATGATTTCAACCGAGTATCGTAAATCAACGAAACGGTCCCAAATGCACTCAAACACTACGAAACAAACAAAACATGATTTTAGGTTCCAATGGGGGTGGGTCAGTTGCATTCGTTGCAATAAAATTGGACAAGACTTCGTGGCATGAACTTTTGCATTAATTGCACCAGTTCAGGCCATTTTGCACCGAGTTTCATGCAGTAACAAAATGGTCCCAGATGCACCCAAACACTATGAAACGCAACAAAAGATGAGTCTGGGGTTCAATTGGGTCGATTGGGTGCGTTCGTTGTGAAAACATTAGACGTGATTTTGTGGCACGAACTTTTCCTTTAATTGCACCAGTTCGACCAATTTTGCACCGAGTTTACTGTCGTTACAAAATGCTCCAAAATGCCCCCAAACAATATGAAACGCACCATAACATGAGTTTAGGATCAGATGCCGTGGATTGGGCGGATTTATTGCAAAGAATTCTATTGCAACTTTGTGGCTTGAACTTTTGCTTTAATTGCAATAGTTCGGCATGATTTGAACCGAGTATCATAAATCAACGAAACGGTCCCAAATGCACTCAAACACTACGAAACAAAACAAAACATGATTTTAGGTTCCAATGGGGGTGGGTCAGTTGCATTCATTGCGAAAAATTGGACAAGACTTCGTGGCATGAACTTTTGCATTAATTGCACCGGTTCAGCCCATTTTGCACCGAGTTTCATGCAGTAACAAAATGGTCCCAGATGCACCCAAACACTATGAAACGCAACAAAAGATGAGTCTAGGGTTCAATTGGGTCGATTGGGTGCGTTCGTTGTGAAAACATTAGACGCGACTTTGTGGCACGAACTTTTCCATTAATTGCACCAGTTCGGCCAATTTTGCACCGAGTTTACTGTCGTAACAAAATGCTCCCAAATGCCCCCAAACAATATGAAACGCACCATAACATGAGTTTAGGATCAGATGCCGTGGATTGGGCGGATTTATTGCAAAGAATTCTATTGCACCTTTGTGGCTTGAACTTTCGCTTTAATTGCAATAGTTCGGCATGATTTGAACCGAGTATCGTAAATCAACGAAACGGTCCCAAATGCACTCAAACACTACGAAACAAAACAAAACATGATTTTAGGTTCCAATGGGGGTGGGTCAGTTGCATTCGTTGCGAAAAATTTGGACACGACTTCGTGGCATGAACTTTTGCATTAATTGCACCAGTTCAGCCCATTTTGCACCGAGTTTCATGCAGTAACGAAATGGTCCCAGATGCACCCAAACACTATGAAACGCAACAAAAGATGAGTCTGGGGTCCAATTGGGTCGATTGGGAGCGTTCGTTGTGAAAACATTAGACGCGACTTTGTGGCACGAACTTTTGCATTAATTGCACCAGTTCGGCCAATTTTGCACCGAGTTTACTGTCGTAACAAAATGCCCCCAAACAATATGAAACGCACCATAACATGAGTTTAGGATCAGATGCCGTGGATTGGGCGGATTTATTGCAAAGAATTCTATTGCAACTTTGTGGCTTGAACTTTTGCTTTAATTGCAATAGTTCGGCATGATTTGAACCGAGTATCGTAAATCAACGAAACGGTCCCAAATGCACTCAAACACTACGAAACAAAACAAAACATGATTTTAGGTTCCAATGGGGGTGGGTCAGTTGCATTCGTTGCGAAAAATTTGGACACGACTTCGTGGCATGAACTTTTGCATTAATTGCACCGGTTCAGCCCATTTTGCACCGAGTTTCATGCAGTAACAAAATGGTCCCAGATGCACCCAAACACTATGAAACGCAACAAAAGATGAGTCTGGGGTCCAATTGGGTCGATTGGGTGCGTTCGTTGTGAAAACATTAGACGCGATTTTGTGGCACGAACTTTTCCATTAATTGCACCAGTTCGGCCAATTTTGCACCGAGTTTACTGTCGTAACAAAATGCTCCCAAATGCCCCCAAACAATATGAAACGCACCATAACATGAGTTTAGGATCAGATGCCGTGGATTGGGCGGATTTATTGCAAAGAATTCTATTGCACCTTTGTGGCTTGAACTTTCGCTTTAATTGCAATAGTTCGGCATGATTTGAACCGAGTATCGTAAATCAACGAAACGGTCCCAAATGCACTCAAACACTACGAAACAAAACAAAACATGATTTTAGGTTCCAATGGGGGTGGGTCAGTTGCATTCGTTGCGAAAAATTTGGACACGACTTCGTGGCATGAACTTTTGCATTAATTGCACCAGTTCAGCCCATTTTGCACCGAGTTTCATGCAGTAACGAAATGGTCCCAGATGCACCCAAACACTATGAAACGCAACAAAAGATGAGTCTGGGGTCCAATTGGGTCGATTGGGAGCGTTCGTTGTGAAAACATTAGACGCGACTTTGTGGCACGAACTTTTGCATTAATTGCACCAGTTCGGCCAATTTTGCACCGAGTTTACTGTCGTAACAAAATGCCCCCAAACAATATGAAACGCACCATAACATGAGTTTAGGATCAGATGCCGTGGATTGGGCGGATTTATTGCAAAGAATTCTATTGCAACTTTGTGGCTTGAACTTTTGCTTTAATTGCAATAGTTCGGCATGATTTGAACCGAGTATCGTAAATCAACGAAACGGTCCCAAATGCACTCAAACACTACGAAACAAAACAAAACATGATTTTAGGTTCCAATGGGGGTGGGTCAGTTGCATTCGTTGCGAAAAATTTGGACACGACTTCGTGGCTTGAACTTTTGCATTAATTGCACCAGTTCAGCCCATTTTGCACCGAGTTTCATGCAGTAACGAAATGGTCCCAGATGCACCCAAACACTATGAAACGCAACAAAAGATGAGTCTGGGGTCCAATTGGGTCGATTGGGTGCGTTCGTTATGAAAACATTAGACGCGACTTTGTGGCACGAACTTTTCCATTAATTGCACCAGTTCGGCCAATTTTGCACCGAGCTTACTGTCGCAACAAAATCCTCCCAAATGCCCCCAAACAATATGAAACGCACCATAACATGAGTTTAGGATCAGATGCCGTGGATTGGGCAGATTTATTTCAAAGAATTCTATTGCAACTTTGTGGCTTGAACTTTTGCTTTAATTGCAATAGTTCGGCATGATTTGAACCGAGTATCGTAAAGCAACGAAACGGTCCCAAATCCATTCAAAAACAAAGAAACAGTACAAAACATGATTTTAGGTTCCAATGGGGGTGGGTCAGTTGCATTCGTTGCGAAAAAATTTGGACACGACTTCGTGGCATGAACTTTTACATTAATTGCACCAGTTCAGCCCATTTTGCAACGAGTTTCATGCAGTAACGAAATGGTCCCAGATGCACCCAAACACTATGAAACGCAACAAAAGATGAGTCTAGGGTCCAATGGGGTCGATTGGGTGCGTTCGTTGTGAAAACATCAGACGCGACTTTGTGGCACGAACTTTTGCATTAATTGCACTAGTTCAGCCAATTTTGCACCGAGTTTACTGTCGTAACAAAATGCTCCCAAATGCCCCCAAACACTATGAAACGCACCATAACATTAGTTTAGGATCAGATGCCGTGGATTGGGCGGATTTATTGCAAAGAATTCTATTGCAACTTTGTGGCTTGAACTTTTGCTTTAATTGCAATAGTTCGGCATGATTTGAACCGAGTATCGTAAAGCAACGAAACGGTCCCAAATGCACTCAAACACTACGAAACAAAACAAAACATGATTTTAGGTTCCAATGGGGGTGGATCTGTTGCATTCGTTGCGAAAAATTTGGAAATGACTTCGTGGCATGAACTTTTGCATTAATTGCACCAGTTCAGCCCATTTCGCACCAAGTTTCATACAGTAACGAAATGGTCCCAAATGCATCCAAACACTACGAAACGTAACAAAAGTTTAGTTTGGGGTCCAATGGGGTGGATCAGGTGCATTCGTTGCAAAAACATCTGACGCAAGTTCGTGGCACGATATTTTGAATTAATTGGACCATTTCATCCCATTTTGCACTGAGTTTACTGCCTTAACAAAACAATTCCAAATGCACCCAAACACTAAGAAATGCAACAAAAGCTGAGTTTAGGTTCCAATGTGTTGGATTGGGTGCGTTCGTTGTGAAACCATCCGACGCGACTTTGTGGCACGAACTTCCCATTTTGCACCGAGTTTTGTGAAGTAACAAAATGGTCCCAGATGCACCCAAACACTATAAAACACAACAAAAGATGAGCCTGGGGTCCAATGGGGTGGATTGGGTGTGTTCGTTGTGAAAACATCAGACGCGACTTTGTGGCACGAACTTTTGCATTAATTGCACCAGTTCGGCCAATTTTGCACCGAGTTTACTGTCGTAACAAAATGCTCCCAAATGCCCCCAAACACTATGAAACGCACCATAACATGAGTTTAGGATCAGATGCCGTGGATTGGCGGATTTATTGCAAAGAATTCTATTGCAACTTTGTGGCTTGAACTTTTGCTTTAATTGCAATAGTTCGGCATGATTTGTACCGAGTATCGTAAAGCAACGAAACGGTCCCAAGTGCACTCAAACACTACGAAACAAAACAAAACATGATTTTAGGTTCCAATGGGGGTGGGTCAGTTGCATTCGTTGCGAAAAATTTGGACACGACTTCGTGGCATGAACTTTTGCATTAATTGCACCGGTTCAGGCCATTTTGCACCGAGTTTCATGCAGTATCAAAATGGTCCCAGATGCACCCAAACACTATGAAACGCAACAAAGGATGAGTCTGGGGTCCAATTGGGTCGATTGGGTGCGTTCGTTGTGAAAACATTAGACGCGACTTTGTCGCACGAACTTTTGCATTAATTGCACCAGTTCGGCCAATTTTGCACCGAGTTTACTGTCGTAACAAAATGCTCCCAAATGCCCCCAAACAATATGAAACGCACCATAACATGAGTTTAGGATCAGATGCCGTGGATTGGGCGGATTTATTTCAAAGAATTCTATTGCAACTTTGTGGCTTGAACTTTTGCTTTAATTGCAATAGTTCGGCATGATTTGAACCGAGTATCGTAAAGCAACGAAACGGTTCCAAATCCATTCAAAAACAACGAAACAATACAAAACATGATTTTAGGTTCCAATGGGGGTGGGTCAGTTGCATTCGTTGCGAAAAATTTGGACACGACTTCGTGGCATGATCTTTTGCATTAATTGCACCAGTTCAGCCCATTTTGCACCGAGTTTCATGCAGTAACGAAATGGTCCCAGATGCACCCAAACACTATGAAACGCAAAAATAGATGAGTCTGGGGTCCAATTGGGTCGATTGGGTGCGTTCGTTGTGAAAACATTAGACGCGACTTTGTGGCACGAACTTTTGCATTAATTGCACCAGTTCGGCCAATTTTGCACCGAGTTTACTGTCGTAACCAAATGCTCCCAAATGCCCCCAAACAATATGCAACGCACCATAACATGAGTTTAGGATCAGATGCCGTGGATTGGGCGGATTTATTGCAAAGAATTCTATTGCAGCTTTGTGGCTTGAACTTTTGCTTTAATTGCAATAGTTCGGCATGATTTCAACCGAGTATCGTAAATCAACGAAACGGTCCCAAATGCACTCAAACACTACGAAACAAAACAAAACATGATTTTAGGTTCCAATGGGGGTGGGTCAGTTGCATTCGTTGCGATAAAATTGGATACGACTTCGTGGCATGAACTTTTGCATTAATTGCACCAGTTGAGGCCATTTTGCACCGAGTTTCATGCAGTATCAAAATGGTCCCAGATGCACCCAAACACTATGAAACGCAACAAAAGATGAGTCTGGGGTTCAATTGGGTCGATTGGGTGCGTTCGTTGTGAAAACATTAGACGCGACTTTGTGGCACGAACTTTTGCATTAATTGCACCAGTTTGGCCAATTTTGCACCGAGTTTACTGTCGTAACAAAAGGCTCCCAAATGCCCCCAAACAATATGAAACGCACCATAACATGAGTTTAGGATCAGATGCCGTGGATTGGGCGGATTTATTTCAAAGAATTCTATTGCAACTTTGTGGCTTGAACTTTTGCTTTAATTGCAATAGTTCGGCATGATTTCAACCGAGTATCGTAAATCAACGAAACGGTCCCAAATGCACTCAAACACTACGAAACAAAACAAAACATGATTTTAGGTTCCAATGGGGGTGGGTCAGTTGCATTCATTGCGATAAAATTGGATACGACTTCGTGGCATGGACTTTTGCATTAATTGCACCAGTTCAGGCCATTTTGCACCGAGTTTCATGCAGTATCAAAATGGTCCCAGATGCACCCAAACACTATGAAACGCAACAAAAGATGAGTCTGGGGTTCAATTGGGTCGATTGGGTGCGTTCGTTGTGAAAACATTAGACGCGACTTTGTGGCACGAACTTTTGCATTAATTGCACCAGTTTGGCCAATTTTGCACCGAGTTTACTGTCGTAACAAAAGGCTCCCAAATGCCCCCAAACAATATGAAACGCACCATAACATGAGTTTAGGATCAGATGCCGTGGATTGGGCGGATTTATTTCAAAGAATTCTATTGCAACTTTGTGGCTTGAACTTTTGCTTTAATTGCAATAGTTCGGCATGATTTCAACCGAGTATCGTAAATCAACGAAACGGTCCCAAATGCACTCAAACACTACGAAACAAAACAAAACATGATTTTAGGTTCCAATGGGGGTGGGTCAGTTGCATTCATTGCGATAAAATTGGATACGACTTCGTGGCATGGACTTTTGCATTAATTGCACCAGTTCAGGCCATTTTGCACCGAGTTTCATGCAGTATCAAAATGGTCCCAGATGCACCCAAACACTATGAAACGCAACAAAAGATGAGTCTGGGGTTCAATTGGGTCGATTGGGTGCGTTCGTTGTGAAAACATTAGACGCGACTTTGTGGCACGAACTTTTGCATTAATTGCACCAGTTCAGCCAATTTTGCACCGAGTTTACTGTCGTAACAAAATGCTCCCAAATTCCCCCAAACAATATGAAACGCACCATAACATGAATTTAGGATCAGATGCCGTGTATTGGGCGGATTTATTTCAAAGAATTCTATTGCAACTTTGTGGCTTGAACTTTTGCTTTAATTGCAATAGTTCGGCATGATTTGAACCGAGTATCGTAAAGCAACAAAACGGTTCCAAATCCATTCAAAAACAACGAAACAATACAAAACATGATTTTAGGTTCCAATGGGGGTGGGTCAGTTGCTTTCGTTGCGAAAAATTTGGACACGACTTCGTGGCATGAACTTTTACATTAATTGCACCAGTTCAGCCCATTTTGCACCGAGTTTCATGCAGTGACGAAATGGTCCCAGATGCACCCAAACACTATGAAACGCAACAATAGATGAGTCTGGGGTCCAATTGGGTCGATTGGGTGCGTTCGTTGTGAAAACATTAGACGCGACTTTGTGGCACGAACTTTTGCATTAATTGCACCAGTTCGGCCAATTTTGCACCGAGTTTACTATCGTAACAAAATGCTCCCAAACAATATGAAACGCACCATAACATGAGTTTAGGATCAGATGCCGTGGATTGGGCGGATTTATTGCAAAGAATTCTATTGCAACTTTGTGGTTTGAACTTTTGCTTTAATTGCAATAGTTCGGCATGATTTGAACCGAGTATAGTAAAGCAACGAAACGGTCCCAAATGCACTCAAACACTACGAAACAAAACAAAACATGATTTTAGGTTCCAATGGGGGTGGATCTGTTGCATTCGTTGCGAAAAATTTGGAAATGACTTCGTGGCATGAACTTTTGCATTAATTGCACCAGTTCAGCCCATTTCGCACCGAGTTTCATGCTGTAACGAAATGGTCCCAAATGCACCCAAACACTACGAAACGTAACAAAAGTTGAGTTTGGGGTCCAATGGGGTGGATCAGGTGCATTCGTTGCAAAAACATTCGACGCAAGATCGTGGCACGATATTTTGAATTAATTGGACAATTTCAGCCCATTTTGCACTGAGTTTCATGCAGTAACGAAATGGTCCCAGATGCACCCAAACACTATGAAATGCAACAAAAGATGAGTCTGGGGTTCAATTGTGTCAACTGGGTGCGTTCGTTGTGAAAACATTAGACGCGACTTTGTGGCACGAACTTTTCCATTAATTGCACCAGTTCGGCCAATTTTGCACCGAGTTTACTGTCGTAACAAAATGCTCCCAAATGCCCCCAAACACTATGAAACGCACCATAACATTAGTTTAGGATCAGATGCCGTGGATTGGGCGAATTTATTGCAAAGAATTCTATTGCAACTTTGTGGCTTGAACTTTTGCTTTAATTGCAATAGTTCGGCATGATTTGAACCGAGTAACGTAAAGCAACGAAACGGTCCCAAATGCACTCAAACACTATGAAACAAAACAAAACATGATTTTTGGTTCCAATGGGGGTGGATCAGTTGCATTCATTGCGAAAAATTTTGAAACGACATCGTGGCATGAACTTTTGCATTAATTGCACCAGTTCAGCCCATTTCGCACCGAGTTTCATGCAGTAACGAAATGGTCCCAAATGCATCCAAAAACTACGAAACGTAACAAAAGTTGAATTTGGGGTCCAATGGGGTGGATCAGGTGCATTCGTTGCAAAAACTTCCGACGCAAGTTCGTGGCACGATATTTTGAATTAATTGGACCATTTCAGCCCATTTTGCACTGAGTTTACTGCCTTAACAAAACAATTCCAAATGCACCCAAACACTAAGAAATGCAACAAAAGCTGAGTTTAGGTTCCAATGTGGTGGATTGGGTGCGTTCGTTGTGAAAACATCCGACGCGACTTTGTGGCACGAACTTTCCATTTTGCACCGAGTTTCGTGCAGTAACGAAATGGTCCCAGATGCACCCAAACACTATAAAACACAACAAAAGATGAGCCTGGGGTCCAATGGGGTCGATTGGGTGCCTTCGTTGTGAAAACATCAGACGCGACTTTGTGGCACGAACTTTTGCATTAATTGCACCAGTTCGGCCAATTTTGCACCGAGTTTACTGTCGTAACAAAATGCTCCCAAATGCCCCCAAACTCTATGAAACGAACCACAACATGAGTTTAGGATCAGATGCCGTGGATTGGCGGATTTATTGCAAAGAATTCTATTGCAACTTTGTGGCTTGAACTTTTGCTTTAATTGCAATAGTTCGGCATGATTTGAACCGAGTATCGTAAAGCAACGAAACGGTCCCAAATGCACTCAAACACTACGAAACAAAACAAAACATGATTTTAGGTTCCAATGGGGGTGGGTCAGTTGCATTCGTTGCGAAAAATTTGGAAACGACTTCGAGTCATGAACTTTTGCATTAATTGCACCAGTTCAGCCCATTTTGCACCGAGTTTCATGCAGTAACGAAATGGTCCCAGATGCACCCAAACACTATGAAACGCAACAAAAGATGAGTCTGGGGTCCAATTGGGTCGATTGGGTGCGTTCGTTGTGAAAACATTAGACGCGACTTTGTGGCACGAACTTTTCCATTAATTGCACCAGTTCGGCCAATTTTGCACCGAGTTTACTATCGTAACAAAATGCTCCCAAATGCCCCCAAACAATATGAAACGCACCATAACATGAGTATAGGATCAGATGCCGTGGATTGGGCGGCTTTATTGCAAAGAATTCTATTGCAACTTTGTGGCTTGAACGTTTGCTTTAATTGCAATAGTTCGGCATGATTTGAACCGAGTATCGTAAAGCAACGAAACGGTCCCAAATCCACTCAAACACAACGAAACAAAACAAAACATCATTTTAGGTTCCAATGGGGGTGGGTCAGTTGCATTCGTTTCGAAAAATTTGGCCACGACTTTGTGGCATGAACTTTTACATTAATTGCACCAGTTCAGCCCATTTTGCAACGAGTTTCATGCAGTAACGAAATTGTCCCAGATGCACCCAAACACTATGAAACGCAAAAAAAGATGAGTCTAGGGTCCAATGGGGTCGATTGGGTGCGTTCGTTGTGAAAACATCAGACGTGACTTTGTGGCACGAACTTTTGCATTAATTGCACCAGTTCGGCCAATTTTGCACCGAGTTTACTGTCGTAACAAAATGCTCCCAAATGCTCCCAAACACTACGAAACGCACCATAACATGAGTTTAGGATCAGATGCTGTGGATTGGGCGGATTTATTGCAAAGAATTCTATTGCAACTTTGTGGCTTGAACTTTTGCTTTAATTGCAATAGTTCGGCATGATTTGAACCGAGTATCGTAAAGCAATGAAACGGTCCCAAATGCACTCAAACACAACGAAACAAAACAAAACATGATTTTAGGTTCCAATGGGGGTGGATCAGTTGCATTCATTGCGAAAAATTTGGAAACGACTTCGTGGCATGAACTTTTGCATTAATTGCACCAGTTCAGCCCATTTCGCACCGAGTTTCATGCAGTAACGAAATGGTCCCAAATGCACCCAAACACTACGAAACGTAACAAAAGTTGAGTTTGGGGTCCAATGGGGTGGATCAGGTGCATTCGTTACAAAAACTTCCGACGCAAGTTCGTGGCACGATATTTTGAATTAATTGGACCATTTCAGCCCATTTTGCACTGAGTTTACTGCCTTAACAAAACAATTCCAAATGCACCCAAACACTAAGAAATGCAACAAAAGCTGAGTTTAGGTTCCAATGTGGTGGATTGGGTGCGTTCGTTGTGAAAACATCCGACGCGACTATGTGGCACAAACTTCCCACTTTGCACCGAGTTTCGTGCAGTAACGAAATGGTCCCAGATGCACCCAAACACTATAAAACACAACAAAAGATGAGCCTGGGGTCCAATGGGGTCGATTGGGTGCGTTCGTCGTGAAAACATCAGACGCGACTTTGTGGCACGAACTTTTGCATTAATTGCACCAGTTCGGCCAATTTTGCACCGAGTTTACTGTCGTAACAAAATGCTCCCAAATGCCCCCAAACACTATGAAACGAACCATAACATGAGTTTAGGATCAGATGCCGTGGATTGGCGGATTTTTTGCAAAGAATTCTATTGCAACTTTGTGGCTTGAACTTTTGCTTTAATTGCAATAGTTCGGCATGATTTGAACCGAGTATCGTAAAGCAACGAAACGGTCCCAAATGCACTCAAACACTACGAAACAAAACAAAACATGATTTTAGGTTCCAATGGGGGTGGGTCAGTTGCATTCGTTGCGAAAAATTTGGAAACGACTTCGTGGCATGAACTTTTGCATTAATTGCACTAGTTCAGCCCATTTTGCACCGAGTTTCATGCAGTAACGAAATGGTCCCAGATGCACCCAAACAATATGAAACGCAACAAAAGATGAGTCTGGGGTCCAATTGGGTCGATTGGGTGCGTTCGTTGTGAAAACATTAGACGCGACTTTGTGGCACGAACTTTTGCATTAATTGCACCAGTTCGGCCAATTTTGCACCGAGTTTACTATCGTAACAAAATGCTCCCAAATGCCCCCAAACAATATGAAACGCACCATAACATGAGTTTAGGATCAGATGCCGTGGATTGGGCGGATTTATTGCAAAGAATTCTAATGCAACTTTGTGGCTTGAACTTTTGCTTTATTTGCAATAGTTCGGCATGATTTGAACCGAGTATCGTAAAGCAACGAAACGGTCCCAAATCCACTCAAACACAACGAAACAAAACAAAACATGATTTTAGGTTCCAATGGGGGTGGGTCAGTTGCATTCGTTGCGATAAAATTGGATACGACTTCGTGGCATGAACTTTTGCATTAATTGCACCAGTTGAGGCCATTTTGCACCGAGTTTCATGCAGTATCAAAATGGTCCCAGATGCACCCAAACACTATGAAACGCAACAAAAGATGAGTCTGGGGTTCAATTGGGTCGGTTGGGTGCGTTCGTTGTGAAAACATTAGACGCGACTTTGTGGCACGAACTTTTGCATTAATTGCACCAGTTTGGCCAATTTTGCACCGAGTTTACTGTCGTAACAAAAGGCTCCCAAATGCCCCCAAACAATATGAAACGCACCATAACATGAGTTTAGGATCAGATGCCGTGGATTGGGCGGATTTATTTCAAAGAATTCTATTGCAACTTTGTGGCTTGAACTTTTGCTTTAATTGCAATAGTTCGGCATGATTTCAACCGAGTATCGTAAATCAACGAAACGGTCCCAAATGCACTCAAACACTACGAAACAAAACAAAACATGATTTTAGGTTCCAATTGGGGTGGGTCAGTTGCATTCATTGCGATAAAATTGGATACGACTTCGTGGCATGGACTTTTGCATTAATTGCACCAGTTCAGGCCATTTTGCACCGAGTTTCATGCAGTATCAAAATGGTCCCAGATGCACCCAAACACTATGAAACGCAACAAAAGATGAGTCTGGGGTTCAATTGGGTCGATTGGGTGCGTTCGTTGTGAAAACATTAGACGCGACTTTGTGGCACGAACTTTTGCATTAATTGCACCAGTTCAGCCAATTTTGCACCGAGTTTACTGTCGTAACAAAATGCTCCCAAATTCCCCCAAACAATATGAAACGCACCATAACATGAATTTAGGATCAGATGCCGTGTATTGGGCGGATTTATTTCAAAGAATTCTATTGCAACTTTGTGGCTTGAACTTTTGCTTTAATTGCAATAGTTCGGCATGATTTGAACCGAGTATCGTAAAGCAACAAAACGGTTCCAAATCCATTCAAAAACAATGAAACAATACAAAACATGATTTTAGGTTCCAATGGGGGTGGGTCAGTTGCTTTCGTTGCGAAAAATTTGGACACGACTTCGTGGCATGAACTTTTGCATTAATTGCACCAGTTCAGCCCATTTTGCACCGAGTTTCATGCAGTGACGAAATGGTCCCAGATGCACCCAAACACTATGAAACGCAACAATAAATGAGTCTGGGGTCCAATTGGGTCGACTGGGTGCGTTCGTTGTGAAAACATTAGACGCGACTTTGTGGCACGAACTTTTGCATTAATTGCACCAGTTCGGCCAATTTTGCACCGAGTTTACTGTCGTAACAAAATGCTCCCAAACAATATGAAACGCACCATAACATGAGTTTAGGATCAGATGCCGTGGATTGGGCGGATTTATTGCAAAGAATTCTATTGCAACTTTGTGGTTTGAACTTTTGCTTTAATTGCAATAGTTCGGCATGATTTGAACCGAGTATAGTAAAGCAACGAAACGGTCCCAAATGCACTCAAACACTACGAAACAAAACAAAACATGATTTTAGGTTCCAATGGGGGTGGATCTGTTGCATTCGTTGCGAAAAATTTGGAAATGACTTCGTGGCATGAACTTTTGCATTAATTGCACCAGTTCAGCCCATTTCGCACCGAGTTTCATGCTGTAATGAAATGGTCCCAAATGCACCCAAACACTACGAAACGTAACAAAAGTTGAGTTTGGGGTCCAATGGGGTGGATCAGGTGCATTCGTTGCAAAAACATTCGACGCAAGATCGTGGCACGATATTTTGAATTAATTGGACAATTTCAGCCCATTTTGCACTGAGTTTCATGCAGTAACGAAATGGTCCCAGATGCACCCAAACACTATGAAATGCAACAAAAGATGAGTCTGGGGTTCAATTGTGTCGACTGGGTGCGTTCGTTGTGAAAACATTAGACGCGACTTTGGGGCACGAACTTTTCCATTAATTGCACCAGTTCGGCCAATTTTGCACCGAGTTTACTATCGTAACAAAATGCTCCCAAATGCCCCCAAACAATATGAAACGCACCATAACATGAGTTTAGGATCAGATGCCGTGGATTGGGCGGCTTTATTGCAAAGAATTCTATTGCAACTTTGTGGCTTGAACGTTTGCTTTAATTGCAATAGTTCGGAATGATTTGAACCGAGTATCGTAAAGCAACGAAACGGTCCCAAATCCACTCAAACACAACAAAACAAAACAAAACATCATTTTAGGTTCCAATGGGGGTGGGTCAGTTGCATTCGTTGCGAAAAATTTGGCCACGACTTTGTGGCATGAACTTTTACATTAATTGCACCAGTTCAGCCCATTTTGCAACGAGTTTCATGCAGTAACGAAATTGTCCAAGATGCACCCAAACACTATGAAACGCAAAAAAAGATGAGTCTAGGGTCCAATGGGGTCGATTGGGTGCGTTCGTTGTGAAAACATCAGACGTGACTTTGTGGCACGAACTTTTGCATTAATTGCACCAGTTCGGCCAATTTTGCACCGAGTTTACTGTCGTAACAAAATGCTCCCAAATGCTCCCAAACACTACGAAACGCACCATAACATGAGTTTAGGATCAGATGCTGTGGATTGGGCGGATTTATTGCAAAGAATTCTATTGCAACTTTGTGGCTTGAACTTTTGCTTTAATTGCAATAGTTCGGCATGATTTGAACCGAGTATCGTAAAGCAATGAAACGGTCCCAAATGCACTCAAACACAACGAAACAAAACAAAACATGATTTTAGGTTCCAATGGGGGTGGATCAGTTGCATTCATTGCGAAAAATTTGGAAACGACTTAGTGGCATGAACTTTTGCATTAATTGCACCAGTTCAGCCCATTTCGCACCGAGTTTCATGCAGTAACGAAATGGTCCCAAATGCACCCAAACACTACGAAACGTAACAAAAGTTGAGTTTGGGGTCCAATGGGGTGGATCAGGTGCATTCGTTACAAAAACTTCCGACGCAAGTTCGTGGCACGATATTTTGAATTAATTGGACCATTTCAGCCCATTTTGCACTGAGTTTACTGCCTTAACAAAACAATTCCAAATGCACCCAAACACTAAGAAATGCAACAAAAGCTGAGTTTAGGTTCCAATGTGGTGGATTGGGTGCGTTCGTTGTGAAAACATCCGACGCGACTATGTGGCACAAACTTCCCACTTTGCACCGAGTTTCGTGCAGTAACGAAATGGTCCCAGATGCACCCAAACACTATAAAACACAACAAAAGATGAGCCTGGGGTCCAATGGGGTCGATTGGGTGCGTTCGTTGTGAAAACATCAGACGCGACTTTGTGGCACGAACTTTTGCATTAATTGCACCAGTTCGGCCAATTTTGCACCGAGTTTACTGTCGTAACAAAATGCTCCCAAATGCCCCCAAACACTATGAAACGAACCATAACATGAGTTTAGGATCAGATGCCGTGGATTGGCGGATTTATTGCAAAGAATTCTATTGCAACTTTGTGGCTTGAACTTTTGCTTTAATTGCAATAGTTCGGCATGATTTGAACCGAGTATCGTAAAGCAACGAAACGGTCCCAAATGCACTCAAACACTACGAAACAAAACAAAACATGATTTTAGGTTCCAATGGGGGTGGGTCAGTTGCATTCGTTGCGAAAAATTTGGAAACGACTTCGTGGCATGAACTTTTGCATTAATTGCACCAGTTCAGCCCATTTTGCACCGAGTTTCATGCAGTAACGAAATGGTCCCAGATGCACCCAAACAATATGAAACGCAACAAAAGATGAGTCTGGGGTCCAATTGGGTCGATTGGGTGCGTTCGTTGTGAAAACATTAGACGCGACTTTGTGGCACGAACTTTTGCATTAATTGCACCAGTTCGGCCAATTTTGCACCGAGTTTACTATCGTAACAAAATGCTCCCAAATGCCCCCAAACAATATGAAACGCACCATAACATGAGTTTAGGATCAGATGCCGTGGATTGGGCGGATTTATTGCAAAGAATTCTAATTGCAACTTTGTGGCTTGAACTTTTGCTTTATTTGCAATAGTTCGGCATGATTTGAACCGAGTATCGTAAAGCAACGAAACGGTCCCAAATCCACTCAAACACAACGAAACAAAACAAAACATGATTTTAGGTCCCAATGGGGGTGGGTCAGTTGCATTCGTTGCGAAAAATTTGGCCACGACTTTGTGGCATGAACTTTTACATTAATTGCACCAGTTCAGCCCATTTTGCAACGAGTTTCATGCAGTAACGAAATGGTCCCAGATGCACCCAAACACTATGAAACGCAAGAAAAGATGAGTCTAGGGTCCAATGGGGTCGATTGGGTGTGTTCGTTGTGAAAACATCAGACGTGACTTTGTGGCACGAACTTTTGCATTAATTGCACCAGTTCGGCCAATTTTGCACCGAGTTTATTGTCGTAACGAAATGCTCCCAAATGCTCCCAAACACTATGAAACGCACCATAACATGAGTTTGGGATCAGATGCCGTGGATTGGGCGGATTTATTGCAAAGAATTCTATTGCAACTTTGTGGTTTGAACTTTTGCTTTAATTGCAATAGTTCGGCATGATTTGAACCGAGTATCGTAAAGCAATGAAACGGTACCAAATGCACTCAAACACAACGAAACAAAACAAAACCTGATTTTAGGTTCCAATGGGGGTGGATCAGTTGCATTCATTGCGAAAAATTTGGAAACGACTTCGTGGCATGAACTTTTGCATTAATTGCACCAGTTCAGCCCATTTCGCACCGAGTTTCATGCAGTAACGAAATGGTCCCAAATGCACCCAAACACTACGAAACGTAACAAAAGTTGAGTTTGGGGTCCAATGGGGTGGATCAGGTGCATTCGTTGCAAAAACATTCGACGCAAGTTCGTGGCACGATATTTTGAATTAATTGGACCATTTCAGCCCATTTTGCACTAAGTTTACTGCTTAACAAAACAATTCCAAATGCACCCAAACACTAAGAAATGCAACAAAAGCTGAGTTTAGGTTCCAATGTGGTGGATTGGGTGCGTTCGTTGTGAAAAACATCCGACGCGACTTTGTGGCACGAACTTCCCATTTTGCACCGAGTTTCGTGCAGTAACGAAATGGTCCCAGATGCACCCAAACACTATAAAACACAACAAAAGATGAGCCTGGGGTCCAATGGGGTCGATTGGGTGCGTTCGTTGTGAAAACATCAGACGCGACTTTGTGGCACGAACTTTTGCATTAATTGCACCAGTTCGGCCAATTTTGCACCGAGTTTACTGTCGTAACAAAATGCTCCCTAATGCCCCCAAACACTATGAAACGAACCATAACATGAGTTTAGGATCAGATGCCGTGGATTGGCGGATTTATTGCAAAGAATTCTATTGCAACTTTGTGGCTTGAACTTTTGCTTTAATTGCAATAGTTCGGCATGATTTGAACCGAGTATCGTAAAGCAACGAAACGGTCCCAAATGCACTCAAACACTACGAAACAAAACAAAACATGATTTTAGGTTCCAATGGGGGTGGGTCAGTTGCATTCATTGCGATAAAATTGGATACGACTTCGTGGCATGGACTTTTGCATTAATTGCACCAGTTCAGGCCATTTTGCACCGAGTTTCATGCAGTATCAAAATGGTCCCAGATGCACCCAAACAATATGAAACGCAACAATAGATGAGTCTGGGGTCCAATTGGGTCGATTGGGTGCGTTCGTTGTGAAAACATTAGACGCGACTTTGTGGCACGAACTTTTGCATTAATTGCACCAGTTCGGCCAATTTTGCACCGAGTTTACTGTCGTAACAAAATGCTCCCAAACAATATGAAACGCACCATAACATGAGTTTAGGATCAGATGCCGTGGATTGGGCGGATTTATTGCAAAGAATTCTATTGCAACTTTGCGGTTTGAACTTTTGCTTTAATTGCAATAGTTCGGCATGATTTGAACCGAGTATAGTAAAGCAACGAAACGGTCCCAAATGCACTCAAACACTACGAAACAAAACAAAACATGATTTTAGGTTCCAATGGGGGTGGATCTGTTGCATTCGTTGCGAAAAATTTGGAAATGACTTCGTGGCATGAACTTTTGCATTAATTGCACCAGTTCAGCCCATTTCGCACCGAGTTTCATGCTGTAACGAAATGGTCCCAAATGCACCCAAACACTACGAAACGTAACAAAAGTTGAGTTTGGGGTCCAATGGGGTGGATCAGGTGCATTCGTTGCAAAAACATTCGACGCAAGATCGTGGCACGATATTTTGAATTAATTGGACAATTTCAGCCCATTTTGCACTGAGTTTCATGCAGTAACGAAATGGTCCCAGATGCACCCAAACACTAAGAAATGCAACAAAAGATGAGTCTGGGGTTCAATTGTGTCGACTGGGTGCGTTCGTTGTGAAAACATTAGACGCGACTTTGTGGCACGAACTTTTCCATTAATTGCACCAGTTCGGCCAATTTTGCACCGAGTTTACTATCGTAACAAAATGCTCCCAAATGCCCCCAAACAATATGAAACGCACCATAACATGAGTTTAGGATCAGATGCCGTGGATTGGGCGGCTTTATTGCAAAGAATTCTATTGCAACTTTGTGGCTTGAACGTTTGCTTTAATTGCAATAGTTCGGCATGATTTGAACCGAGTATCGTAAAGCAACGAAACGGTCCCAAATCCACTCAAACACAACAAAACAAAACAAAACATCATTTTAGGTTCCAATGGGGGTGGGTCAGTTGCATTCGTTGCGAAAAATTTGGCCACGACTTTGTGGCATGAACTTTTACATTAATTGCACCAGTTCAGCCCATTTTGCAACGAGTTTCATGCAGTAACGAAATTGTCCCAGATGCACCCAAACACTATGAAACGCAAAAAAAGATGAGTCTAGGGTCCAATGGGGTCGATTGGGTGCGTTCGTTGTGAAAACATCAGACGTGACTTTGTGGCACGAACTTTTGCATTAATTGCACCAGTTCGTCCAATTTTGCACCGAGTTTACTGTCGTAACAAAATGCTCCCAAATGCTCCCAAACACTACGAAACGCACCATAACATGAGTTTAGGATCAGATGCTGTGGATTGGGCGGATTTATTGCAAAGAATTCTATTGCAACTTTGTGGCTTGAACTTTTGCTTTAATTGCAATAGTTCGGCATGATTTGAACCGAGTATCGTAAAGCAATGAAACGGTCCCAAATGCACTCAAACACAACGAAACAAAACAAAACATGATTTTAGGTTCCAATGGGGGTGGATCAGTTGCATTCATTGCGAAAAATTTGGAAACGACTTAGTGGCATGAACTTTTGCATTAATTGCACCAGTTCAGCCCATTTCGCACCGAGTTTCATGCAGTAACGAAATGGTCCCAAATGCACCCAAACACTACGAAACGTAACAAAAGTTGAGTTTGGGGTCCAATGGGGTGGATCAGGTGCATTCGTTACAAAAACTTCCGACGCAAGTTCGTGGCACGATATTTTGAATTAATTGGACCATTTCAGCCCATTTTGCACTGAGTTTACTGCCTTAACAAAACAATTCCAAATGCACCCAAACACTAAGAAATGCAACAAAAGCTGAGTTTAGGTTCCAATGTGGTGGATTGGGTGCGTTCGTTGTGAAAACATCCGACGCGACTATGTGGCACAAACTTCCCACTTTGCACCGAGTTTCGTGCAGTAACGAAATGGTCCCAGATGCACCCAAACACTATAAAACACAACAAAAGATGAGCCTGGGGTCCAATGGGGTCGATTGGGTGCGTTCGTTGTGAAAACATCAGACGCGACTTTGTGGCACGAACTTTTGCATTAATTGCACCAGTTCGGCCAATTTTGCACCGAGTTTACTGTCGTAACAAAATGCTCCCAAATGCCCCCAAACACTATGAAACGAACCATAACATGAGTTTAGGATCAGATGCCGTGGATTGGCGGATTTATTGCAAAGAATTCTATTGCAACTTTGTGGCTTGAACTTTTGCTTTAATTGCAATAGTTCGGCATGATTTGAACCGAGTATCGTAAAGCAACGAAACGGTCCCAAATGCACTCAAACACTACGAAACAAAACAAAACATGATTTTAGGTTCCAATGGGGGTGGGTCAGTTGCATTCGTTGCGAAAAATTTGGAAACGACTTCGTGGCATGAACTTTTGCATTAATTGCACCAGTTCAGCCCATTTTGCACCGAGTTTCATGCAGTAACGAAATGGTCCCAGATGCACCCAAACAATATGAAACGCAACAAAAGATGAGTCTGGGGTCCAATTGGGTCGATTGGGTGCGTTCGTTGTGAAAACATTAGACGCGACTTTGTGGCACGAACTTTTGCATTAATTGCACCAGTTCGGCCAATTTTGCACCGAGTTTACTATCGTAACAAAATGCTCCCAAATGCCCCCAAACAATATGAAACGCACCATAACATGAGTTTAGGATCAGATGCCGTGGATTGGGCGGATTTATTGCAAAGAATTCTAATGCAACTTTGTGGCTTGAACTTTTGCTTTATTTGCAATAGTTCGGCATGATTTGAACCGAGTATCGTAAAGCAACGAAACGGTCCCAAATCCACTCAAACACAACGAAACAAAACAAAACATGATTTTAGGTCCCAATGGGGGTGGGTCAGTTGCATTCGTTGCGAAAAATTTGGCCACGACTTTGTGGCATGAACTTTTACATTAATTGCACCAGTTCAGCCCATTTTGCAACGAGTTTCATGCAGTAACGAAATGGTCCCAGATGCACCCAAACACTATGAAACGCAAGAAAAGATGAGTCTAGGGTCCAATGGGGTCGATTGGGTGTGTTCGTTGTGAAAACATCAGACGTGACTTTGTGGCACGAACTTTTGCATTAATTGCACCAGTTCGGCCAATTTTGCACCGAGTTTATTGTCGTAACGAAATGCTCCCAAATGCTCCCAAACACTATGAAACGCACCATAACATGAGTTTGGGATCAGATGCCGTGGATTGGGCGGATTTATTGCAAAGAATTCTATTGCAACTTTGTGGTTTGAACTTTTGCTTTAATTCAATAGTTCGGCATGATTTGAACCGAGTATCGTAAAGCAATGAAACGGTACCAAATGCACTCAAACACAACGAAACAAAACAAAACCTGATTTTAGGTTCCAATGGGGGTGGATCAGTTGCATTCATTGCGAAAAATTTGGAAACGACTTCGTGGCATGAACTTTTGCATTAATTGCACCAGTTCAGCCCATTTCGCACCGAGTTTCATGCAGTAACGAAATGGTCCCAAATGCACCCAAACACTACGAAACGTAACAAAAGTTGAGTTTGGGGTCCAATGGGGTGGATCAGGTGCATTCGTTGCAAAAACATTCGATGCAAGTTCGTGGCACGATATTTTGAATTAATTGGACCATTTCAGCCCATTTTGCACTAAGTTTACTGCCTTAACAAAACAATTCCAAATGCACCCAAACACTAAGAAATGCAACAAAAGCTGAGTTTAGGTTCCAATGTGGTGGATTGGGTGCGTTCGTTGTGAAAACATCCGACGCGACTTTGTGGCACGAACTTTTGCATTAATTGCACCAGTTCGGCCAATTTTGCACCGAGTTTACTGTCGTAACAAAATGCTCCCTAATGCCCCCAAACACTATGAAACGAACCATAACATGAGTTTAGGATCAGATGCCGTGGATTGGCGGATTTATTGCAAAGAATTCTATTGCAACTTTGTGGCTTGAACTTTTGCTTTAATTGCAATAGTTCGGCATGATTTGAACCGAGTATCGTAAAGCAACGAAACGGTCCCAAATGCACTCAAACACTACGAAACAAAACAAAACATGATTTTAGGTTCCAATGGGGGTGGGTCAGTTGCATTCATTGCGATAAAATTGGATACGACTTCGTGGCATGGACTTTTGCATTAATTGCACCAGTTCAGGCCATTTTGCACCGAGTTTCATGCAGTATCAAAATGGTCCCAGATGCACCCAAACACTATGAAACGCAACAAAAGATGAGTCTGGGGTTCAATTGGGTCGATTGGGTGCGTTCGTTGTGAAAACATTAGACGCGACTTTGTGGCACGAACTTTTGCATTAATTGCACCAGTTCAGCCAATTTTGCACCGAGTTTACTGTCGTAACAAAATGCTCCCAAATTCCCCCAAACAATATGAAACGCACCATAACATGAATTTAGGATCAGATGCCGTGTATTGGGCGGATTTATTTCAAAGAATTCTATTGCAACTTTGTGGCTTGAACTTTTGCTTTAATTGCAATAGTTCGGCATGATTTGAACCGAGTATCGTAAAGCAACAAAACGGTTCCAAATCCATTCAAAAACAACGAAACAATACAAAACATGATTTTAGGTTCCAATGGGGGTGGGTCAGTTGCTTTCGTTGCGAAAAATTTGGACACGACTTCGTGGCATGAACTTTTGCATTAATTGCACCAGTTCAGCCCATTTTGCACCGAGTTTCATGCAGTGACGAAATGGTCCCAGATGCACCCAAACACTATGAAACGCAACAATAGATGAGTCTGGGGTCCAATTGGGTCGATTGGGTGCGTTCGTTGTGAAAACATTAGACGCGACTTTGTGGCACGAACTTTTGCATTAATTGCACCAGTTCGGCCAATTTTGCACCGAGTTTACTGTCGTAACAAAATGCTCCCAAACAATATGAAACGCACCATAACATGAGTTTAGGATCAGATGCCGTGGATTGGGCGGATTTATTGCAAAGAATTCTATTGCAACTTTGTGGCTTGAACTTTTGCTTTAATTGCAATAGTTCGGCATGATTTGAAACCGATTAATGTAAGCAATGAATGTCCCAATGCACCTCAACACAACAACTAACAAAACAAAACGGAATTTTAAGGTTCCAATGGGGGTGGATCTGTTGCATTCGTTGCGAAAAATTTGGAAACGACTTCGTGGCATGAACTTTTGCATTAATTGCACCAGTTCAGCCCATTTCGCACCGAGCAGGTAGAAATGGTCCAATGCCCCAAACACAGAAACTAACAAAAGTTGAGTTGGGTCCCAGGGGGGTCATGCACCAAACACTGACCAAATGCACGTTTTTAATAAACAATTTCAGCCATTTGCACTGAGTTCATCAGTACGAAATGGTCCGCAGTCCAATAAATGCAAAAAGATGAGTCTGGGTTCAATTGTGTCACTGGGTGCGTTCGTTGTGAAAACATTAGACGCGACTTTGTGGCACGAACTTTTCCATTAATTGCACCAGTTCGGCCAATTTTGCACCGAGTTTACTGTCGTAACAAAATGCTCCCAAATGCCCCCAAACACTATGAAACGCACCATAACATTAGTTTAGGATCAGATGCCGTGGATTGGGCGAATTTATTGCAAAGAATTCTATTGCAACTTTGTGGCTTGAACTTTTGCTTTAATTGCAATAGTTCGGCATGATTTGAACCGAGTAACGTAAAGCAACGAAACGGTCCCAAATGCACTCAAACACTATGAAACAAAACAAAACATGATTTTTGGTTCCAATGGGGGTGGATCAGTTGCATTCATTGCGAAAAAATTTTGAAACGACTTCGTGGCATGAACTTTTGCATTAATTGCACCAGTTCAGCCCATTTCGCACCGAGTTTCATGCAGTAACGAAATGGTCCCAAATGCATCCAAACACTACGAAACGTAACAAAAGTTGAATTTGGGGTCCAATGGGGTGGATCAGGTGCATTCGTTGCAAAAACTTCCGACGCAAGTTCGTGGCACGATATTTTGAATTAATTGGACCATTTCAGCCCATTTTGCACTGAGTTTACTGCCTTAACAAAACAATTCCAAATGCACCCAAACACTAAGAAATGCAACAAAAGCTGAGTTTAGGTTCCAATGTGGTGGATTGGGTGCGTTCGTTGTGAAAACATCCGACGCGACTTTGTGGCACGAACTTTCCATTTTGCACCGAGTTTCGTGCAGTAACGAAATGGTCCCAGATGCACCCAAACACTATAAAACACAACAAAAGATGAGCCTGGGGTCCAATGGGGTCGATTGGGTGCGTTCGTTGTGAAAACATCAGACGCGACTTTGTGGCACGAACTTTTGCATTAATTGCACCAGTTCGGCCAATTTTGCACCGAGTTTACTGTCGTAACAAAATGCTCCCAAATGCCCCCAAACACTATGAAACGAACCACAACATGAGTTTAGGATCAGATGCCGTGGATTGGCGGATTTATTGCAAAGAATTCTATTGCAACTTTGTGGCTTGAACTTTTGCTTTAATTGCAATAGTTCGGCATGATTTGAACCGAGTATCGTAAAGCAACGAAACGGTCCCAAATGCACTCAAACACTACGAAACAAAACAAAACATGATTTTAGGTTCCAATGGGGGTGGGTCAGTTGCATTCGTTGCGAAAAATTTGGAAACGACTTCGAGTCATGAACTTTTGCATTAATTGCACCAGTTCAGCCCATTTTGCACCGAGTTTCATGCAGTAACGAAATGGTCCCAGATGCACCCAAACACTATGAAACGCAACAAAAGATGAGTCTGGGGTCCAATTGGGTCGATTGGGTGCGTTCGTTGTGAAAACATTAGACGCGACTTTGTGGCACGAACTTTTGCATTAATTGCACCAGTTCGGCCAATTTTGCACCGAGTTTACTATCGTAACAAAATGCTCCCAAATGCCCCCAAACAATATGAAACGCACCATAACATGAGTTTAGGATCAGATGCCGTGGATTGGGCGGATTTATTGCAAAGAATTCTATTGCAACTTTGTGGCTTGAACTTTTGCTTTATTGCAATAGTTCGGCATGATTTGAACCGAGTATCGTAAAGCAACGAAACGGTCCCAAATCCACTCAAACACTACGAAACAAAACAAAACATGATTTTAGGTTCCCAATGGGGGTGGGTCAGTTGCATTCGTTGCGAAAAATTTGGCCACGACTTCGTGGCATGAACTTTTACATTAATTGCACCAGTTCAGCCCATTTTGCAACGAGTTTCATGCAGTAACGAAATGGTCCCAGATGCACCCAAACACTATGAAACGCAACAAAAGATGAGTCTAGGGTCCAATGGGGTCGATTGGGTGTGTTCGTTGTGAAAACATCAGACGTGACTTTGTGGCACGAACTTTTGCATTAATTGCACCAGTTCGGCCAATTTTGCACCGAGTTTACTAGTCGTAACGAAATGCTCCCAAATGCTCCCAAACCTAGGAAACGCACCATAACATGAGTTGGGATCAGATGCCGTGGATTGGGGCGGATTTATTGCAAAGATTCTATTGCAACTTTGTGGTTTGAACTTTTGCTTTAATTGCCAATAGTTCGGCATGATTTGAACCGAGTATCGTAAAGCAATGAAACGTACCAAATGCACTCAACACAACGAACAAAACAAAACCTGATTTTAGGTTCCAATGGGGGTGGATCAGTTGCATTCATTGCGAAAAATTTGGAAACGACTTCGTGGCATGAACTTTTGCATTAATTGCACCATCAGCCCTTTCGCACCGAGTTTCATGCAAGTACGAAATGGTCAAAAATGCCACCCAAACACTACGAAACGTAACATAAGTTGAGTTTGGGGTCTAATGGGGGTGGATCAGTGCTTCGTTGCAAAAACATTCGACGCAAGTTCGTACTCTCACGATATTTTTGAAGTAATTGACCATTTCAGCCCATTTTGGCACTAAGTTCTGTCCTTAACAAACAATTCAAAATGCAACCCAAAAACTAGAAATGCAACAAATCTGAGTTTAGGTTCCAATGTGGTGGATTGGGTGCGTTCGTTTGAAACATCCGACTCGACCCTTTGTGGCACGAACGTCCCATACCATTATTGCACGCGAGTTTCGTGCAGTACAATGGTCCCAGATGGAACCCAAACACTTAAAAAACAACAAAATATGAGCCTGGGGTCCAATGGGTCGATTGGGTGCGTTCGTTGTGAAAACATCAGACTCGACTTTGTGGCACGACTTTTGCATTAATTTGCACCAGTTCGGCAAATTTTGCACCGTTTTTACTAGTCGTAACAAAATGCTCCCAAATGCCCCCAAACAATATGAAACGCACCATAACATGAGTTTAGGATCAGATGCCGTGGATTGGGCGGATTTATTGCAAAGAATTCTATTGCAACTTTGTGGCTTGAACTTTTGCTTTAATTGCAATAGTTCGGCATGATTTGAACCGAGTATCGTAAAGCAACGAAACGGTCCCAAATGCACTCAAACACTACGAAACAAAACAAAACATGATTTTAGGTTCCAATGGGGGTGGGTCAGTTGCATTCGTTGCGAAAAATTTGGAAACGACTTCGTGGCATGAACTTTTGCATTAATTGCACCAGTTCAGCCCATTTTGCACCGAGTTTCATGCAGTAACGAAATGGTCCCAGATGCACCCAAACAATATGAAACGCAACAAAAGATGAGTCTGGGGTCCAATTGGGTCGATTGGGTGCGTTCGTTGTGAAAACATTAGACGCGACTTTGTGGCACGAACTTTTGCATTAATTGCACCAGTTCGGCCAATTTTGCACCGAGTTTACTATCGTAACAAAATGCTCCCAAATGCCCCCAAACAATATGAAACGCACCATAACATGAGTTTAGGATCAGATGCCGTGGATTGGGCGGATTTATTGCAAAGAATTCTATTGCAACTTTGTGGCTTGAACTTTTGCTTTATTTGCAATAGTTCGGCATGATTTGAACCGAGTATCGTAAAGCAACGAAACGGTCCCAAATCCACTCAAACACAACGAAACAAAACAAAACATGATTTTAGGTCCCAATGGGGGTGGGTCAGTTGCATTCGTTGCGAAAAATTTGGCCACGACTTTGTGGCATGAACTTTTACATTAATTGCACCAGTTCAGCCCATTTTGCAACGAGTTTCATGCAGTAACGAAATGGTCCCAGATGCACCCAAACACTATGAAACGCAAGAAAAGATGAGTCTAGGGTCCAATGGGGTCGATTGGGTGTGTTCGTTGTGAAAACATCAGACGTGACTTTGTGGCACGAACTTTTGCATTAATTGCACCAGTTCGGCCAATTTTGCACCGAGTTTATTGTCGTAACGAAATGCTCCCAAATGCTCCCAAACACTATGAAACGCACCATAACATGAGTTTGGGATCAGATGCCGTGGATTGGGCGGATTTATTGCAAAGAATTCTATTGCAACTTTGTGGTTTGAACTTTTCCTTTAATTCCAATAGTTCGGCATGATTTGAACCGAGTATCGTAAAGCAATGAAACGGTACCAAATGCACTCAAACACAACGAAACAAAACAAAACCTGATTTTAGGTTCCAATGGGGGTGGATCAGTTGCATTCATTGCGAAAAATTTGGAAACGACTTCGTGGCATGAACTTTTGCATTAATTGCACCAGTTCAGCCCATTTCGCACCGAGTTTCATGCAGTAACGAAATGGTCCCAAATGCACCCAAACACTACGAAACGTAACAAAAGTTGAGTTTGGGGTCCAATGGGGTGGATCAGGTGCATTCGTTGCAAAAACATTCGACGCAAGTTCGTGGCACGATATTTTGAATTAATTGGACCATTTCAGCCCATTTTGCACTAAGTTTACTGCCTTAACAAAACAATTCCAAATGCACCCAAACACTAAGAAATGCAACAAAAGCTGAGTTTAGGTTCCAATGTGGTGGATTGGGTGCGTTCGTTGTGAAAACATCCGACGCGACTTTGTGGCACGAACTTCCCATTTTGCACCGAGTTTCGTGCAGTAACGAAATGGTCCCAGATGCACCCAAACACTATAAAACACAACAAAAGATGAGCCTGGGGTCCAATGGGGTCGATTGGGTGCGTTCGTTGTGAAAACATCAGACGCGACTTTGTGGCACGAACTTTTGCATTAATTGCACCAGTTCGGCCAATTTTGCACCGAGTTTACTGTCGTAACAAAATGCTCCCTAATGCCCCCAAACACTATGAAACGAACCATAACATGAGTTTAGGATCAGATGCCGTGGATTGGCGGATTTATTGCAAAGAATTCTATTGCAACTTTGTGGCTTGAACTTTTGCTTTAATTGCAATAGTTCGGCATGATTTGAACCGAGTATCGTAAAGCAACGAAACGGTCCCAAATGCACTCAAACACTACGAAACAAAACAAAACATGATTTTAGGTTCCAATGGGGGTGGGTCAGTTGCATTCGTTGCGAAAAATTTGGAAACGACTTCGTGGCATGAACTTTTGCATTAATTGCACCAGTTCAGCCCATTTTGCACCGAGTTTCATGCAGTAACGAAATGGTCCCAGATGCACCCAAACAATATGAAACGCAACAAAAGATGAGTCTGGGGTCCAATTGGGTCGATTGGGTGCGTTCGTTGTGAAAACATTAGACGCGACTTTGTGGCACGAACTTTTGCATTAATTGCACCAGTTCGGCCAATTTTGCACCGAGTTTACTATCGTAACAAAATGCTCCCAAATGCCCCCAAACAATATGAAACGCACCATAACATGAGTTTAGGATCAGATGCCGTGGATTGGGCGGATTTATTGCAAAGAATTCTATTGCAACTTTGTGGCTTGAACTTTTGCTTTATTGCAATAGTTCGGCATGATTTGAACCGAGTATCGTAAAGCAACGAAACGGTCCCAAATCCACTCAAACACAACGAAACAAAACAAAACATGATTTTAGGTTCCAATGGGGGTGGGTCAGTTGCATTCGTTGCGAAAAATTTGGCCACGACTTTGTGGCATGAACTTTTACATTAATTGCACCAGTTCAGCCCATTTTGCAACGAGTTTCATGCAGTAACGAAATGGTCCCAGATGCACCCAAACACTATGAAACGCAACAAAAGATGAGTCTAGGGTCCAATGGGGTCGATTGGGTGTGTTCGTTGTGAAAACATCAGACGTGACTTTGTGGCACGAACTTTTGCATTAATTGCACCAGTTCGGCCAATTTTGCACCGAGTTTATTGTCGTAACGAAATGCTCCCAAATGCTCCCAAACACTATGAAACGCACCATAACATGAGTTTAGGGATCAGATGCCGTGGATTGGGCGGATTTATTGCAAAGAATTCTATTGCAACTTTGTGGCTTGAACTTTTGCTTTAATTGCAATAGTTCGGCATGATTTGAACCGAGTATCGTAAAGCAATGAAACGGTCCCAAATGCACTCAAACACAACGAAACAAAACAAAACCTGATTTTAGGTTCCAATGGGGGTGGATCAGTTGCATTCATTGCGAAAAATTTGGAAACGACTTCGTGGCATGAACTTTTGCATTAATTGCACCAGTTCAGCCCATTTCGCACCGAGTTTCATGCAGTAACGAAATGGTCCCAAATGCACCCAAACACTACGAAACGTAACAAAAGTTGAGTTTGGGGTCCAATGGGGTGGATCAGGTGCATTCGTTGCAAAAACTTCCGACGCAAGTTCGTGGCACGATATTTTGAATTAATTGGACCATTTCAGCCCATTTTGCACTGAGTTTACTGCCTTAACAAAACAATTCCAAATGCACCCAAACACTAAGAAATGCAACAAAAGCTGAGTTTAGGTTCCAATGTGGTGGATTGGGTGCGTTCGTTGTGAAAACATCCGACGCGACTTTGTGGCACGAACTTCCCACTTTGCACCGAGTTTCGTGCAGTAACGAAATGGTCCCAGATGCACCCAAACACTATAAAACACAACAAAAGATGAGCCTGGGGTCCAATGGGGTCGATTGGGTGCGTTCGTTGTGAAAACATCAGACGCGACTTTGTGGCACGAACTTTTGCATTAATTGCACCAGTTCGGCCAATTTTGCACCGAGTTTACTGTCGTAACAAAATGCTCCCAAATGCCCCCAAACACTATGAAACGAACCATAACATGAGTTTAGGATCAGATGCCGTGGATTGGCGGATTTATTGCAAAGAATTCTATTGCAACTTTGTGGCTTGAACTTTTGCTTTAATTGCAATAGTTCGGCATGATTTGAACCGAGTATCGTAAAGCAACGAAACGGTCCCAAATGCACTCAAACACTACGAAACAAAACAAAACATGATTTTAGGTTCCAATGGGGGTGGGTCAGTTGCATTCGTTGCGAAAAATTTGGAAACGACTTCGTGGCATGAACTTTTGCATTAATTGCACCAGTTCAGCCCATTTTGCACCGAGTTTCATGCAGTAACGAAATGGTCCCAGATGCACCCAAACAATATGAAACGCAACAAAAGATGAGTCTGGGGTCCAATTGGGTCGATTGGGTGCGTTCGTTGTGAAAACATTAGACGCGACTTTGTGGCACGAACTTTTGCATTAATTGCACCAGTTCGGCCAATTTTGCACCGAGTTTACTATCGTAACAAAATGCTCCCAAATGCCCCCAAACAATATGAAACGCACCATAACATGAGTTTAGGATCAGATGCCGTGGATTGGGCGGATTTATTGCAAAGAATTCTATTGCAACTTTGTGGCTTGAACTTTTGCTTTATTTGCAATAGTTCGGCATGATTTGAACCGAGTATCGTAAAGCAACGAAACGGTCCCAAATCCACTCAAACACAACGAAACAAAACAAAACATGATTTTAGGTCCCAATGGGGGTGGGTCAGTTGCATTCGTTGCGAAAAATTTGGCCACGACTTTGTGGCATGAACTTTTACATTAATTGCACCAGTTCAGCCCATTTTGCAACGAGTTTCATGCAGTAACGAAATGGTCCCAGATGCACCCAAACACTATGAAACGCAACAAAAGATGAGTCTAGGGTCCAATGGGGTCGATTGGGTGTGTTCGTTGTGAAAACATCAGACGTGACTTTGTGGCACGAACTTTTGCATTAATTGCACCAGTTCGGCCAATTTTGCACCGAGTTTATTGTCGTAACGAAATGCTCCCAAATGCTCCCAAACACTATGAAACGCACCATAACATGAGTTTGGGATCAGATGCCGTGGATTGGGCGGATTTATTGCAAAGAATTCTATTGCAACTTTGTGGCTTGAACTTTTGCTTTAATTGCAATAGTTCGGCATGATTTGAACCGAGTATCGTAAAGCAATGAAACGGTCCCAAATGCACTCAAACACAACGAAACAAAACAAAACATGATTTTAGGTTCCAATGGGGGTGGATCAGTTGCATTCATTGCGAAAAATTTGGAAACGACTTCGTGGCATGAACTTTTGCATTAATTGCACCAGTTCAGCCCATTTCGCACCGAGTTTCATGCAGTAACGAAATGGTCCCAAATGCACCCAAACACTACGAAACGTAACAAAAGTTGAGTTTGGGGTCCAATGGGGTGGATCAGGTGCATTCGTCGCAAAAACTTCCGACGCAAGTTCGTGGCACGATATTTTGAATTAATTGGACCATTTCAGCCCATTTTGCACTGAGTTTACTGCCTTAACAAAACAATTCCAAATGCACCCAAACACTAAGAAATGCAACAAAAGCTGAGTTTAGGTTCCAATGTGGTGGATTGGGTGCGTTCGTTGTGAAAACATCCGACGCGACTTTGTGGCACGAACTTCCCACTTTGCACCGAGTTTCGTGCAGTAACGAAATGGTCCCAGATGCACCCAAACACTATAAAACACAACAAAAGATGAGCCTGGGGTCCAATGGGGTCGATTGGGTGCGTTCGTTGTGAAAACATCAGACGCGACTTTGTGGCACGAACTTTTGCATTAATTGCACCAGTTCGGCCAATTTTGCACCGAGTTTACTGTCGTAACAAAATGCCTCCCAAATGCCCCCAAACACTATGAAACGAACCATAACATGAGTTTAGGATCAGATGCCGTGGATTGGCGGATTTATTGCAAAGAATTCTATTGCAACTTTGTGGCTTGAACTTTTGCTTTAATTGCAATAGTTCGGCATGATTTGAACCGAGTATCGTAAAGCAACGAAACGGTCCCAAATGCACTCAAACACTACGAAACAAAACAAAACATGATTTTAGGTTCCAATGGGGGTGGGTCAGTTGCATTCGTTGCGAAAAATTTGGAAACGACTTCGTGGCATGAACTTTTGCATTAATTGCACCAGTTCAGCCCATTTTGCACCGAGTTTCATGCAGTAACGAAATGGTCCCAGATGCACCCAAACAATATGAAACGCAACAAAAGATGAGTCTGGGGTCCAATTGGGTCGATTGGGTGCGTTCGTTGTGAAAACATTAGACGCGACTTTGTGGCACGAACTTTTGCATTAATTGCACCAGTTCGACCAATTTTGCACCGAGTTTACTATCGTAACAAAATGCTCCCAAATGCCCCCAAACAATATGAAACGCACCATAACATGAGTTTAGGATCAGATGCCGTGGATTGGGCGGATTTATTGCAAAGAATTCTATTGCAACTTTGTGGCTTGAACTTTTGCTTTATTTGCAATAGTTCGGCATGATTTGAACCGAGTATCGTAAAGCAACGAAACGGTCCCAAATCCACTCAAACACAACGAAACAAAACAAAACATGATTTTAGGTCCCAATGGGGGTGGGTCAGTTGCATTCGTTGCGAAAAATTTGGCTACGACTTTGTGGCATGAACTTTTACATTAATTGCACCAGTTCAGCCCATTTTGCAACGAGTTTCATGCAGTAACGAAATGGTCCCAGATGCACCCAAACACTATGAAACGCAACAAAAGATGAGTCTAGGGTCCAATGGGGTCGATTGGGTGTGTTTGTTGTGAAAACATCAGACGTGACTTTGTGGCACGAACTTTTGCATTAATTGCACCAGTTCGGCCAATTTTGCACCGAGTTTATTGTCGTAACGAAATGCTCCCAAATGCTCCCAAACACTATGAAACGCACCATAACATGAGTTTGGGATCAGATGCCGTGGATTGGGCGGATTTATTGCAAAGAATTCTATTGCAACTTTGTGGCTTGAACTTTTGCTTTAATTGCAATAGTTCGGCATGATTTGAACCGAGTATCGTAAAGCAATGAAACGGTCCCAAATGCACTCAAACACAACGAAACAAAACAAAACCTGATTTTAGGTTCCAATGGGGGTGGATCAGTTGCATTCATTGTGAAAAATTTGGAAACGACTTCGTGGCATGAACTTTTGCATTAATTGCACCAGTTCAGCCCATTTCGCACCGAGTTTCATGCAGTAACGAAATGGTCCCAAATGCACCCAAACACTACGAAACGTAACAAAAGTTGAGTTTGGGGTCCAATGGGGTGGATCAGGTGCATTCGTCGCAAAAACTTCCGACGCAAGTTCGTGGCACGATATTTTGAATTAATTGGACCATTTCAGCCCATTTTGCACTGAGTTTACTGCCTTAACAAAACAATTCCAAATGCACCCAAA